>NW_019154134.1:11266203-11313750 GCF_002288905.1 Enhydra lutris kenyoni | reverse complement strand
TTTGTGTGTGTGTGTGTGTGTGTGTGTGTGTGTGTGTGTGTGTGTGTGTGTGTGTGTTTAAATCAGGAATGGATGTTGGACATAGTCAAATGCTTTTTTCTTTTCCCTTATTTAAAAAAAAAAAAAATCCAACTTTTAAAAATGGAAATTTCCGGGGCACCTGGGTGGCTCAGTGGGTTAAAGCCTCTGCCTTCAGCTCAGGTCATGATCTCAGGGTCCTGGGATCAAGTCCCGCATCGGGCTCTCTGCTCAGCGGCGAGCCTGCTTCCCCTTCTCTCTCTGCCTGCCTCTCTGCCTACTTGTGATTTCTCTCTCTGTCAAATAAATAAATAAAATCTTTAAAAAAAATAAAAAATAAAAATAAAAATAAAAATGGAAATTTCCAACATAACAAAAGTAGACAGAATAGTAATAAGGAATCCTTATGTATCCATCATCCAGCTAGGTAGAAATGCAAATTCTCAGGCCCCCCCAAAAGTCCTACAGAATAGAAACTCTGGGAGGAGGGTCCACTCATCTGGATTAGCAGGTCCTTCAGATGGGTGTGATGAATGCTACAGTTCTACAAACACTGCCCAGAAGAGTTTAAGGAGCTTTTGAAAAGATAACTACAATTTAGTGATCACACCTAAAATTTTAAACTTGCAATTCCTGATTACCTTCAACTATCTGTCCAGTGTTCCAACTCCCAATTGCTCCTACTTACTTTTTGAATTTTTTTATTTTTATTTTTAGTTTTTAGTTTTTATTAGTTTTACAGTTGGTGGAATTATAGTTCAAATAATGTCTACACATTGTGACTGGTTCATTTGTCTCTTAAATCTCTTCTGGGATCTCCATCCAGACTCTACTCTCCCTCTTCCTTGCAGTTGCAAACATCTCATTACAGACTCTCCCACATTCCAGATTTTGCTGGTTGCAACCCCACATATTCTCCCATCCTCCACATTTCCTGAAAATTGGTAGCTGGATCATAACAATGAGGTGTGGTCAGGTTTATGTTCTATTTGGGGGGCAGGAGGCAAGAATCCTTGGTAGATGGTATTGTGGTCCTTGTCTCTTTCCAAAGCTCCCAGCCCAAGTAGGCCTCAAGCCTATTTCATTGTACCTCCTCTGCTCCCATCTCCTTGGGTTCTTTACTTTTTTTGGCCCAGTTTGGAGGCCTGACTTGAATGCTGCTTATGGCCTTTATTGAACTTTCCTTTGGGATACTTCTGGTAACTTCTTCAGCTTTGAACACAGAACATACAGGAGGCATTCTCTCCTGTTTTGCTGCCCAGGCCCTCGGGACACTTCTTGGAGAGTCTGCAGAACCCTACCTGCAGTGGTCACCTGGCCTGGAGGAGGGAATCAGATAATAGTGTTTCTGTGGTCTATCCTCTTGTCCCTTCTCCCCAGAGCAGCTACCTTCAGGGGGCCTGGAGTCAGGACTGGCATCTGTGTTTTCTTAAGTTTTGGGGGTTCCGGTGTGTGGACAGGCTGGGGGGGCCACTTTAGAGTGAAATCTGCATGGACACTCTTCCTCCTATTCCCTCCTTGGGGCTGGAATCAAAACATTGTTCCACTGTTAATTCCAGGGGCAACCCAGTGAGAGATTTTCCAGAGAGAGCTAGATAAGAAAATGTAGTCAAACAGGTTTGAGTGTCTAGAAAGTCTCTAATTTAAAATGAAAAATCACAAATGGTATATCCTGTCAAGCTGGAAACTGAATGCTGTGTTTTGTCCACTAAATGAAATCCTTTGATCCCTTCCCCCTCCGCTTTCATAGTTGGTGTTTGGGTTATCATGTAGATGGACTAAATTCCTAGTAATCTGTGGGTTGGCTCATGTGCCCTCTTTGGTCTGGGGTAAACTCCTTGTTTCTTTCTTTTTTTTTTCCTCACATAAGCAAAGACCTGTGACAGTTATTCTGGAGGGTGGGGTGGAGACCAGAGTGGGTGTGAGAATGTCTGGTCAGATGCTGGCCATGTTTTGTTTCTTGATTGGACTGCTGGTTGCAAGGGTGTGAACATTCCTCAAACCCTCTACAGATAATTGTCCATATGTGTTACAATCAATAAAAAGTGGAGAGAAAGAAGAAAGGAAGAAGGGAAGGAAGGCAGGAAGGAAGGAAGAAGAGGGGGATCTGCGTCAGGAATGAAGAAAAGAAAAATACGAAATATGAAATCATCATCATTAGTAAGGACAAATGCTTAAAATTATTTTTCAAAATAGGTATCCATGCTAGTTTCAGCTTCTTGACTCTGAAAGAAAAGAAGAGCGGCGTTGTCCCAGGCAAACACAATAACTATTGTTGCCTTTGTGAGCCCTCAAGAGAGCTGAACTTGTACAGACAGCCGGCCCCAACCCCAGCCACAGCCCTTCCTTGTTCCAACAGCTCCTGCTGCACAGTCTCATTTTCACCCCTGCTCTGGCTTCCAAATGCTCGTCCCGCCCCACTTCTCACTCTCTGGGCTCCCGTGTTCTTGGGGGTCCACAGGCCTCGGCCACCAGGATCCTCTGCTGCAGAAATACCCCGTCAAAGAGCTTACCGTGCAGGAACACAGCTTACAAGTGTGTGGTAGTGAGATCTGGCAGCCATGTTTTCTGAAATTTTTACACATTCTCCCCCTCCTCCACTTTTCTGTTTTTTTGGTAAATTGAATTCTCTTTGGCTATATTAACTACAGTTGCTATTTGGGATGAATCTTCTTAAAAGGCAGATGATGTCATCCTCGTGTTGAGACGTTTCTTCAAAGCGAGCTTAGGTGCTGCGGGGCAAGACAAGTGATCTGCTAAGACTGGAGTTTATCGTTTGACTACTTGGGCCCTACCCAAAAGTTCAGTAGCATGTATTGATTTTTAACTCTGACAGGGCTAGAACTCAATTCTGGTGCCTTTGGCAGTAGAATGGAAGAGAAGGTCTTTGATGGAGGTCCAGAGCTTAAGCCTACAGAGAAGGAACCGAGAATTCAAGAAGCAATCAAGCTGTCACCCATTCAGGGCAGGCTGGGGAAATAAGGAAAGTGGCGGGAGGGTGCAGGGAAGCCTAGATTCAGGGGTGAAGCAGGAGGATTGAGGGCCAGAGAAACGGATCAGTTGAAGTAGTCTGCCCAAAGGGCTGAAATAGGACTGTGGAGAAGGCTTCTGTTCTCTCTATATTCTTCCTTCCTCGAAGTCCTCAGGGACCTGCAGGGCTCCAGCTTACCCAAGTCTGTCTCCCCCACCCTTTTGATCTAATATTTTCAACCACGGGTCACCCCTATTTGGATGTTTCACTGCCAGTCGAATGCTGCATGTCCAAACTTCAACCAACTTCTTCTTTTTTCTTTTTAGATTTCATTTGTTTATTTAACACAGAGATCACAAGTAGGCAGAGAGGCAGGCAGAGAGAGAGAGCAGGGGAAGCAGGCTCCCTGCTGAGCAGATAGCCCGATGCGGGGCTCGATCCCAGGACTCTAGGGCCATGACCTGAGCCGAAGGCAGAGGCCTAATCAGTCCACTGAGCCACCCAGGTGCCCCTAAACCCCAACTTCTTTTGGCCTTTGGTGTTTAGGAGGAACAGGTCCAGTGACACCAGTGAATTCCCAAACACCAATCAGTATTTCCCCACAGCGTGCATAAACATGAAGGGGAGAGAACGTCAGTGGCATACCGAGTGGGCGAATCCTAGGTGGTGGCCCAGGCTCCCTTCCAAGCTGGATGACACACTCTTCTACCAGCCTCCGGGATGGGAGTTTTAAGGTTTTGCCTCATCAAAACTAGAAATCTGTGCAAGTCATGGATCTCTGGAGTCACTGGTAAGGAGTCAAACCATAAAAACCTATGGAGTAGAGATACCTGTAGGTACCTCTTTGGGAGGTATCAAAAAAACTAAATTTTAAACAAGCTACTGTGGTGATTCTTAGGAATAGTCAAGTCCCTTCTCTTTGTTCCTTCTTGCTTACCCAGACAAAGCCTGTTTCATTGTGACTAATGGTGCAATCTTTCTGCCAGTCTTCTAGGTGACATTTAGAGCCACATCTGGCTTTTTCTTCTAACTCATCCCTTATAGCTGAACATTTGCTAAGTCCTGATGTTTCTACTATCCCCTCTTTTGCCATGTAGTAGCTAGAACAGACATTAATTGAGAACTTATGTATATAAGATGTATGTTTTTTATTGTCATATGAAGAATTATAATACATTTAACAATTAAAAACAACACCTGTTGGGGCGCCTGGGTGGCTCAGTGGGTTAAAGCCTCTGCCTTCTGCTCAGGTCATGATCCCAGGGTCCTGGGATGGAGCCCCATGTCGGGCTCTCTGCTCCACGGGGAGCCTGCTTCTCTGCCTACTTGTGATCTCTGTCTGTCAAATAAATAAATAAAATCTTTAAATCTTTAAAAAAACCAACAACACCTGTTTATTTGCTTACAGTTCAGCAAGTCAGAAGTCTGGGGTGGGGTGACTGTGCTCTCTGCTGAGTGTATTAGGTGTTAAAAGGTGTTAGAAGCCTGAAATTAAGATCTCAGCCAGGCTGATTTCTCCTGTGGAGGCTCTGGGGGAAAAATCTGCTTCTGTGTTCATTCAGGGTGACAGAATTCACTTCCATTTCAAATCTCTGACTTCTGCTGGAGAAAACTTTTCTCTTCAGGGGCTCATGTGATTAAGTCAGGCTCATCTACATAATCTCCCTATTCCAAGGTCAACTGATTTGGAACCTTTATAGCATAGGCTCATTCCCTTTACAGCAGTACCTGGGGTCGTGTTTGACTGAAAATGGGAGGAGCAGTAGAGACACTGGGTCTAGGAATCTTGGAGACAGTCTTGGAATTCTGCCTACCATACAAGGAAAGCAGAACTCTAAGAAATCTGCTTGTACTTCCTTAAGTAAGTCTTTCAGTAGCTCTATGAAACAGATACCACTATTATTTCCATTTTTTTTAAATTAGAAACTGACACACAGGAGAAGAGGCTTGTCCAATATTACGCAGCTGATTTCATAACACTCCACTGCTCATGGATCTTCATGTCTGTATTCATTTAACTACCTTCCAAATGGCTTTCCTGTTTGCATGATCTGGTTCCTTGAATTTATTCGGTATTCCTTGGCCAGACCAATGCTGGTTAAAATTTTTGTCATCAGGGGCACTTGGGTGGCTCAGTGGGTTAAGCCTCTGCCTTTGGCTCAGGTCATGATCTCAGTGTCCTGGGATCGAGCCTCGCATCGGGCTCTCTGCTCAACCGGGAGCCTGCTTCCCCCCTCACTCTTTGCCTGCCTCTCTGCCTACTTGTGATCTCTGTCTGTCAAATAAATAAATAAAATCTTTAAAAAAAATTTTTGTCAAGTGGCTTTCCTAGATATGAAGATATTATACTTAGTGATAGCAACAAAGAAGTCCTGTCCTGATGTGCAAGAAAATGAACTATGCCCAAATATGAGACTCCATTCAGCTGCTTCTCTGGCAAATGTTTTATTATGCTAACTTAGAACTGTAATGGTTTGATTGTGAAGTGGCTGGGGAGGGGTGTGTGTGTGTGTATGTGTGTGTGTGATTATAGCACAAGACATTGGGTATGGATTTTGTCTTTTCAGACTTAAAAGGAAGGAGCGAGTGCAGATAATTCTTAAAAATAAGAACAGAGTATTATGTTCAGTGGCAAATTTTATAGGTCATACTGAAAATATAAAAGCTATTATACTGCAGAGTATATGTATGTAAGACATATTTAGAGACAGAATGGATTGAATGAATCTTTAGGAGATGAATAACTTATGAAGCTTAGTTTTACTTGCTTATCCATTTATTCCTTCAACAAGTATTTGTTGATTGACACCATGTGCCAAGCATTTTATCAACCACATTTATTTATTGTTTTCTCCTAGAGTATTGCAAGCTTCCAACTGGTTTCTCTGCTTTCACTCCACACCTACCCCCATTCCAATCCGCTACCCACACAGTGGCCAGATGCTTTAAAAAAACCTACTGAGATCTTGACACACTCTCAAAACTTTCTAATCATTTTCAGCCAATTCAGAGTAAGATCCAAATTCTAAAACCTAAGGAGCTCTTCTCTTTGTGTCCAAACCTATCTCCTCCCTTCTTCCTTTCACTCACTCCACTCTAGAGAACACAGACCTCCTTCCCATGTTCCCTGGACGTGGCCATCATGTGTCCACCTCACGCTTTCATGTGGGTTGTTATTCCATCAGTTTAGAAGGTCCTCCCCCTAGACAGTAACTCCTTTGTTTGACTCAGATTGTTTACTCAAATGTCACTTCTGCTGGGCACCTGAGCCAAAATAGCATTCCTGTCTCCAACATCCTCTCCTTTTTCTTCTACTTTTCTTTCCGACACTCAATTACCACCTGATAAATTATATATATTTTTATGTGTACAGTTGGCTTGCTGTCTCCTCCCCAACTAGGATGTCAGTTCCTGGGAACAGGAACTTTGTCTTTTCTCCTAAAATATTCCAGTGACTGTAACAGTGCCCAGCACATTGTAGGAACACAGACATAGTGAATAAGTGAATGAATGAATGTAAATCTCTATTTTTTGTGGTATTTATTTTTTAAACGCTGAAATAAAAATATGATTTAACAGTTTCAATGAAATAGTATGGTTTTACATTTTCCATATGTTTTTATCCTTTCTCTATCATCCATATCCCCAAAGAATATGATGCCCCTATGAGTGAAGAGTATTAATACAGTTTCTGGGGGAACATTTCCCAACAGAGTGGTGACAGAATGGACCAAAAGCTTTGTAAATCAAATCACAGATTTTACAACTTTTAAGAACCTCAACAAATGGACTTTAAATACCAAGGAACGTAACTTAATGTAGTTGCAGTACAATACAAATGGCTAAAGTCTAACGTAAGCAGTGAATGACTTGGGTTTCAGCAGACAAGTTCTTCCAAAATAACCCATCCAACCAGCTGGGAGACTTTCCAGGCAGTAGGATGACTGAATTCAGCAGTCAGGAACTTTGATACCTCTGTTGCTTTTTGCTCCACAGCTTGGAATTTACCATTGTCAGTGACAAGTCAGCTTGTGATGGTGAAATTGCCAGTACTCAGTGTCCCTTATAAAGATGTTCAGAGGCTGAGTCAAAGCTTCTACAGGATCTTGATGGCCCTACACTTAAATATGGCAGGGAAGAGTATGCACAGAAATTTCCCAATTGTTTTTATGTGATGCCAAAAGACTGGTAGATTAGCAGCAGCCCAATTTAAAATGCATTCACAGAGACTGTGGCCTCTGATATGCAGATCATTTGGAGATATGTTTTTTTCCCAGTAAAAGGAATTATCTTGTCTATAGCTCATGATGGACTCCTGGGAAAACATTGGGGAAGCAGGGCATAACCTTTTGTATCAGATTCCAGTTCCACAATGGTTGGTGGTGGTGACAGACAAGGTTCTGAAATTACTTTTCTTTCTCTATGCCCCATTGGAGTCCTTTCTGATAAGGATTCACTCCTTGAAGGTAAAAATTATCTTTATATTACCTTTATTGCTTTTTTTAAAAGATTTTATTTATTTATTTGACAGAAAGAGATCACAAGTAGGCAGAGAGGCAGGCAGAGAGAGAAGGGGAAGCAGGCTCCCAGCGAGCAGAGAGGACTCTGGGATCATGACCTGAGCCGAAGGCAGAGGCTTTAACCCACTGAGCCATGGAGGCACCCTGCTTTTTCTGATTAAAAAAGTAATACACACATGTCATCTCAGAATTTTGGGGGGCTTTCTAGGATGCACCGAATGAATGTGGGAGTCTGATATTTTACCCAGATTAAAAAAAAAAGATTTTTATTTAGGGGCGCCTGGGTGGCTCAGATCATTCTCAAGGTCGTAGGATGGAGCCCCGCATCAGGCTCTCTGCTAGGCGGGGAGCCTGCTTCCCCCACCCCTCTGCCTGCCTCTCTGCGTACTTGTGATCTCTCTCTCTGTCAAATAGATAAAGAAAATCTTAAAAAAAAAAAAGATTTTATTTATTTATTTGAGAGACAGAGACAGCTAGTGAGCACGAATTGGGGTGGGGGAGGGGAAAGGGCAGAGGGATAAGGAGAAGCATACCCTAGGACCCCGATCTCATGACCTCAAGGAGAAAGCAGGTGCTAACTGACGGCGCCACCCAGGCTTCTCTTACCCAGATTTTTATTATGGTATCTTATCCTGGATACTCACTGAAGTGACCAGATATGAACTGCCCGCCCCCCCCCCGGCCCCAGATTTGAACTTTGAACTGGAGTTGAAGGTATAGAGTGGTGACCTCATTTGTCCCTTTTAACAAATAGCAAATCAGACCAGCAATTTCTAGGGAGAAAATTCTGAGCAGTAAAACAGAACTCATAGCCCAATGGCAAAAGACATAAATTTTCAGGCTGATATAAAACACAGAATTCGAATTCAAGGGATTACTCTACCAAAAGAAAACAAAAACAAAAAACCAGGAAGCTGAATAGGGACTGTTTCCAGCTCGTTATTGTTCCTACACGCTGTTGACACTCCGTGGGTCAAGTCCCCTTACCCAGTGTTTCAGTGTCCTTCCACTTGTAAGAGGAGATGCACGGGCTTCATTTCCACTACCTACCCGTCCCAATCCTATTAGCAGCCCCTGCACGTTTACTCTACCTACGAAAGGCGGACATGGATTTGTTCATCCAGTCCACGGTTTCATTGACCCTCTAGCAGAGACAGCGTTGGGGGTGGGCCTTGGGGAAGTCCGGCGGGCCAGGTTCGCCCCAGGGCGAAGCGGGGGCACCCCTCACGGTCTGCGCACACGCCGGTGTACACGCGCGGGACACAGGTGGACAGGCAGAGCTCCCACCGCCACAGCAGTTTGGGTGGAGACGCCAGCTCTGTCACCGCGCCTACCTGGCTGGGAGGGGGTGTGCCGGGAATCCCGAGGCCTGGGTGTCTCCGCCCCTCAGTTCCCGTCACGTGCCTCCACGCCACCCAATCAGCGTCCGCAGCGCACAGGCTCACAATTCAAACTGCGGCGCCGCCAGCTCGCGGGGATCCGCGCTGGGGCGGCCTCCGCCGCCGCCGCCGCCGCCGCAGCTGCGTACCCGCCATGGAACACCGCATCGTGGGGCCCGGCCCGTACCGAGCCACCAAGCTGGTGAGTGGAGGTGCCGGAGCCTGGGCGAAGCCACCTGCCCCAGGGTCCCCGGGCCTGGCAGTGGGCCGCGTGCTTGTCAGTCCTCGCCTCTGCAAGGTTGGCGCGGCCCGAGGCGGGACCCGTTTTCTCCAGGGCGGCCGTTTTCTGAATGATTCTCAAAGAAAGGCCTACCGGGTCAGGAGCTCGACGGGAATGGGTGGGAGCAGCTTTGTTCCTGAGACATTGGCCTGGTTTTCGGTAGTAAGTGACGCCTTCGGATTTAAAGCGCCCGAAAGACCAGGGTGACCCCACCCCCCACCCCCTTTGTCCTCTGGAATCGAACGCCTGTGGCGGGGAGAGGAAGGTCTGAGTTGGTAACCTCAGGGCCCTCCACCCCTTGTAACACTCACCCATCGCCACAGAACGGGCAGGGCGTGTCTCCGTCCTGAGTGTCACTTGTGGTGACACCTGAGGTTCTTTCTAACGGTGACCGGAACGGACGTGGGTCTTGGCCGCTTTTCTGGCTCCCAGGGAGCGTTTCTGGTTCTGTCAGCATCGACCTAAATCAGCGGGTGTCCCGAACGGATGTTCTGAAAGAGGCTTTACAGACTTTGAAGGTCCAGGGTGCTGCTTTTTCTCCTGGGAGAAGAACTTTGGTATTCAGGGTTCTGATGCTTAGTTGATTTCTTTGTGACCTGGAGCAAGTGATTTTAGTGATTTGCGTTTTAAAGAGTCACTATAATGGAATAAGTGGTGACAATTTGGTAATGTCAATTGCAGGTGTTTGGAGACTTTCTATGGAAGCCTGCTGGTAATTGGGAGGAGGGGACCCTCCTTGTGGTACCATACGTGGTAAAACACTTATGGCCACATGTAATTTGGGAATTAGTTTCATTGTTCTGTGTAACCTAACGGATATCCAGGAAAAGATAGGCGCAAGGTGGGAGGAGTTACAGCACTCATCTTTGCCAACAATCTGCTATAGGCATGCATATAATGATTCATTCATTAAAAAAAAAAATCAGCAAATATAAATTTAGATTTTCCTTTGGGCTAGCCTCTAGGAGATGTGGATGGTGCTGACAGGGGACAAATAGTTTTTTTGTTTTGTTTTGTTTTTAATGTTTTCATATTTACTTAGGCTTCACAATTGCTTCTACGGTTTGGAACCATATGGAATTTGGGCTATTGGTAGGTCCATGTTTAGGGATGAGATAGAGATTGTGCTTCATCAGGGACTTTCAAAAACTTTACTCTCCTTTGTTGGGGGGGTGGGGAACATCCCTCTCCCCCAAATTTATTCACAGCACTTATGCAAGGGAAACAGAAGCTCAGAATCTTGGGGAAGGTAGTTCTCATCTTTCCTGCTTTAGACTAAAAAAAGTTACATCATGATTGGAACTGTTTTAAATCTCATTCACTGAATTGTGTGAATTACTACTTTTCGTGGACGTATAGTACCTATGTAATAAGGCACTGCTTCATTCTGAGTCATATTAACATAATATCAAAGGAATTTATAAAGAAACATGTTCTTTGTTCTCCAGAAGCTGTCAGCCCCTAAGAAGTGATATTCAAGTCAAGTTTAGCTAAGACTGACAAATTAAGCAGGAAATTTAATTATGTGACTAATTAATGAAAGCACTTCAGTTTTACCAGAACTTCCCAGGTAGTCCATTCACTTGTCAAATTTATTCTATTTGAGACCTTTGATCTTAAACCAAGATTTTGGAAGCACAGAAAACTGTAGCAAATTTTTTTTTTTTTTTAAGTGAGTTTTCCTGCTTTATATCTGTGATCTCTGTCATCATTGTAGATGATTTAACCTCATTATATGTATAAATGTTTCTTGGAGCATAATTCAGTTGTGCCTTACAACTTTTACCTGATAAATCACGAAGTTTGTGACTAGTCCTCTCTAGTCCATCTCGCTCTCCTCACTTATCGTTTCCCCCCTCTCCCAAGATCACCCTCAATCCAGTCTTCAGGAAAGGCTTGGGAAAATCATTGGCATAGAAGGAGCAGGCCTTTACTTCTTCCTTTCATGACTCCCTTTACTTTTTCAAATCATGTACACCTCCATTTTCTAAAGCACCAAAGTCTTATCTGAAAATAACATTTTATGGACGAGGTAAATTTTTATGCCAAAAATCAAATGACTGATTCTAAGTCATTACATGGTGAATATGGAAGTTAAATTAGCAACTTACTCATCTTCATTCAAATAGCTTTCACTTTTGTAACCCACATACAAATACAGTTGACCCTTGAACAATGTGGGGCTAATAGGAGTGCCCACCCATGCACAGTTGAAAGTCCATGTGTAACTTCCCAAAACTTAACTACTAATGGCTTGCTGTTCCCTGGAAGTCTTACTGATAACATAAAGAGTCAATTAACACATTTTGCATGTTGTATATATTACATCCTGTATTCTTATAATAAAGTAAGCTAGAGAAAAGAAAATGTTACTAAGAAAATCATAAGGAAGTATGCCTGGATGGCTCAGTTGATTGTCTCCGCCTTTGACTTAGGTCATGATCCCAGAGTGCTGGGACTGAGTCCTGGGTCTTGGGCTCCCTGCTCAGTAAAGGAGTCTGCTTCTCCCCCAGTGCCTCCCCTCTGCTTGTGCTCTCTTCCTTTCTCTCTCTCTCAAATAAATAAATCTTTTAAAAAGAGAAAATCCTAAGGAAGAGAAAATACATTGACAGTACTGTACTGTATTTGTTGATAAAAATCTTTATATAAAGTGGACCTAGGTAGTTCAAACCTCTCTTGTTCAAGGGTCAACTATAGTTCATCATTTTAATAGAAATAATGAGGAGAAAGAAAATTGCTTTTATAAAAACTGCTTTAATCTACTGAGTCTTTGAACTTAATGCTGAGTTACCACTACCATCTGATGCAAGTGGTAAACTTTAAAACACCTACAGCTGTCACTGAATCTGAGAACTAGAATGGACATGAACAATTGTCTAGTCCGGTTTCCTCCTCCTCTTGAGTCCTAAAGGGGTGAACTGACTTGATCAGGTTCTCCCTGCTAGTCTTGGCAAATTCAGCTAGATGTAGAGTTTGGTTGTCTCTGCACTCCGAGGCCAGGTGCATGATAGCACCATTATCACAATATTTTTGGTACTAAGAAGGAAGGAAATGGAATCAATATCCTGGAGAAAAGAACAGGAAACACGTTTCAACACTCACTGCTGTATTTTGTAGTTTGGCTCATGATGTGAAGTAAAGACAGTTGTATGAGTCCTTATTTCAGATCCCTAGTTTAAGGGATAAATAAGTAATACAAAGTTTTTTAAATCACGAACAAATCTCCTTTGTTCCCTTTGCTATAAAGATTTTCTCTCCAAGTAATATGTCATCGGAAAAAAATCACATTTTTAAGCTCTGTCTTGTTCTTTGTTGACATATAGGATATTTTCCTTCCAAGTGTAACTGAGAATTTTGAGTTATTTTACAGAAAACATAATTCTTCTTTTTTGATGGAGTAGTCGAGTAACAAGATAATTATTTTTAGAAGTAAGTAGGAAAAGAGATTATGGTTTTTTAGTTTTTAAAATTTATTTTTAATTTTTTAAAGATCATGGTCTCACTAGGTTTTAGAATTCTGAAATGTTTCATGTATTGAGTAAATATAATCCATAATGATAAATGCCATTAAAAGTCAACATAAATTAAAAACTCATTTTATAAGTTACTTTTTTAAGAGATGCAAGCTTTGATAAAGATGTCTTTTTTTTTTTTTTTTAAGATTTTATTTATTTATTTCACAGACAGAGATCACAAGTAGGCAGAGAGGCAGGCAGAGAGAGAGGGGGAAGCCGGCTCCCTGCCAAGCAGAGAGCCTGATGTGGGGCTCAATCCCAGGACCCTGGGATCATGACCTGAGCCGAAGGCAAGGCGCCCCTGATAAAGATGTCTTATTAGAAAAATTTCTAGTGTGAAATAAAAACCAGCTATCAACAGAATCAGTAAAAATCCAGACATAATTTTTTTTTTTCCTGTGTGTAGAATGCACTGAATGAAAAGGTCATTCAGAAGAGTAAATGTATGAGAATTAAGGAGACTATAGGTGACTTTGATCTACCAGACATTTGAACTTAGTTTTAATTGACTGTAATCACAATGGTGTAGTATTGCATAGAAAGACATAAATAGCTCAGTGGGAAAGAAAGGAGAGTTCAGAATAGAATCAAGAAAGATACTATGTAAAGTAACTTAATATTGCAATTCATTGAAAAAAGGGCGACATAATTGACTCTCCATTTGGAAAAAAATAAAGTTAGAGATATTCTCCTCCTGCCATAAAAAATTCTAGTTGGAGATTCAAATATTTTTTAAAAATCCCTTTAAAATATTAAAAGAAAACTTTGATAAATATTTTTAATACCACTGGATGGGGATATCTCTAATTTCCTTCCTCTAAACGAAGGGGATTCAGGATTCAGGAAATCCTGAAGCTATAAAGAAAATAAAGATATATTTGTTTGATTAACATCACCATCAACAACAAAACCTTCATATAGCTAGAGACTGTATAAATTGATTAGCCAGGAGAAAACAATTCTAATATTTTTAAAAAAGATTAATATTACATATTCATTCAGAGCACCTTTATTAAACACATGTACCATAAGACAGGGACTGTCTTCAGTTGTGAAGATACTGAACTGAGCAAAATAGACTAACTTTCCTGACTTCTATGCACTTTGACTTAAATGCTAGATTTAAACATTTAAAAAAATTGATTAAGAAAAAGAGGAAGACAACCCAATAGAAAAAGGTCAAGTCTCAGATAAATAAACAAAAATTACTTAAGATGAAGATAGGAACGAACAAAGTATAGAGACATAATTTCTTGACCATGGATTGGCAGAAACGAAAATGGTAACATCTAGTGATGGCCGCAGATAAGGCAGCATGCTCTTATATTGCTGGTAGGACTGTGAATTGTTACATCTGATTTAAATATGCTGATAAAATTTATAAATCCATTCTTTCACAAATAAAAACATTGGTCCTTTCGGTTATTTATTTATTTGAAAGAATAAGAGAGAGAGAGAGATGGGTAAGTGTGGGGGAGAGAGAGGGACAAGGTCAAGCCAACCCCATGCAGAGCACAGAGCCCACCCTATCTGAGGTGGGGCTCTCTCTCAGGGCCCTCATGACCAGAGGTGAAATCAAGAGTCAGATGCTTAAGCAGTGAGTCACCCAGGTGCCCCAGGGGTTTTAAAGTAATATTTTGAAACAACAACGTGGAAACAGATCCATGCCCATCAGTTAGAAAATGGTTAAGTAAATTATGGCATTCATTCATTCATAAGAGTGGCCTGGATCTATAGGTATTGACA
This sequence comes from Enhydra lutris kenyoni, assembly GCF_002288905.1. Classification (NCBI taxonomy): domain Eukaryota; kingdom Metazoa; phylum Chordata; class Mammalia; order Carnivora; family Mustelidae; genus Enhydra; species Enhydra lutris. The sequence continues at coordinate 11,299,321 of NW_019154134.1, read as the reverse complement.
CAAAAAGACATCTATGCTATGTTCAGTGCAAAAACAAACTGGGGAATGTGTACAGTAGGATTGATTACATTTTTTTAAAGGTTTTATTTATTTATTTGACAGAGAGAAATCATTAGTAGGCGGAGAGGCAGGCAGGGGCTGGGTGGGTGGGAAAGCAGGCTCTGCTGAGCAGAGAGCCCGATGTGGGGCTCTATCCCAGGACCCTGAGACAAAGACCTGAACCGAAGGCAGAGGCCTAATCCACTGAGCCACACAGGTACCCCAGTTGATCACATTTCTTAAAAAGGAAAGCAAACAACAATCCTAGTAATAAATAATATACATTAAAAAGGATTTTTAATGTGTGATAGGTATGTAGGATCCGAGAGGGACTGAGCAATCTCTTTTATATATGCTTCTGCATTTAATTTGTTACAATGTGCATTATAGCGTAATTAAAATAAGTAGAGGAACTACTCACCAGCTTGAGTCAATTAATAGGCATATTTACTTCTGGTTTGAAATATAGGATTCCAGGGGCCCATGTCTTCATTACATTTATTAAGTAATGTACAAAGTACTATGCAGGGTGCCTGGGTGGCTCAGTGGGTTAAAGCCTCTGCCTTCAGCTCAGGTCATGATCCCAGGGTCCTGGGATCGAGCCCCGAATAGGGCTCTCTGCTCAGCAGGGAGCCTGCTTCCCCCTCTCTCTCTGCCTGCCTCTCTGCCTACTTGTGATCTCTCTCTGTGTCAAATAAATAAATAAAGTCTTTTAAAAAAATAAAGTAGGGACGCCTGGGTGGCTCAGTTGGTTAAGCAGCTGCCTTCGGCTCAGGTCGTGATCCCGGCGTCCTGGGATCGAGTCCCACATCGGGCTCCTTGCTCATCAGGGAGCCTGCTTCTTCCTCTGCCTCTGCCTGCCATTCTGTCTGCCTGTGCTTGCTCTCTCTCCCTCTCTCTCTCTGACAAATAAATAAATAAAATCTTTAAAAAAAAAAAATAAAGTACTATGCATTAAGTTTAATTGATAATGATTATGATAATTGAATCAACATAAAATAAATGAAAATCTTTTTTTTTTTTAATTTTTTTTATTTATTTGACAGACAGAGATTACAAGTAGGCAGAGAGGGAGGCAGAGAGAGAGAGAGGAGGAAGCAGGCTCCCTGCTGAGCAGAGAGTCCCATGCGGGGCTCGATCCCAGGACCCTGGGATCATGACCTGAGCCGAAGGCAGAGGCCTTAACCCACTGAGCCACCCAGGTGCCCCTGAAAATCTTTTTTATTAACTCCTCTTCCTTCCCCACTCCCAACATGTTTGATCAAGACTAACAGGAAGGCTAGGTGTCAGCAGAGAATTAAAATGACCGTGATTAAAAATATGTGGAGATTGTTTAAAACTTATGTTTGTGTTTATAGGTATAGGTGGTATAATGAAATGAGTATACTCAGTAAGTTTTCATGTGAGCACCCTGTGTAACTGATACATAGATCAAGAGATGTAACATTCCTAGCACTCCATAGGTACCCCTTGCCTTTCTTTGTTTTGACCTACTTACAAATTAACCACTGTTATGATTTCTAATACCATGGATTAGTTTTGCCTGCTTTTTGACTTTATGTAAATGGAACCATATAGTTTTTTGTTCCTTTTTTTTTTTTTTTTTTAAAGTAGGCTCCATGACCAGTGTGGAGCCTAACTCAGGGCTTGAACTCATGACCCTGAGATAAAGACCTGAGCTGAAATGGAGAGTGGGATGCTCAACTGAATTAGCCACCTATGTGCCCCCAGCCTTGACAATCTTTTATTTGCAAACTTCCCACTCAAAAGAAAAAAAAAATAACTTTTAAAAATGTATTTTATTCATTCAATAAGTATGTACTGGAGATATTACCACCAAGTTGTCCCGTCACGTGAACTTAATGGATTCTTACATTAATGAGAAACAAATGATCAAAACTATGGGTAAAACTGAGCCAAATATGTGTAATTCACTTCTTGGAGCCCTGTGTTTAATATGACTTTCCTTCATTCAACGAATAAGTACTGTTTATTACATGAAAAGCATTATAGGGAGAGAAAAAATGAGAGATGTACGAGACATAGTGTCTGATGTCAAAACATGTTTAAAAATTCTGCAAAATATTTTCCTATTTAAAAAAAACAACAACACAACAAACCTTAGACATCCACCCCTTCATCAGCCTTCCCTAGATTAAACGAAATGTTCACATATGGTATCCTTCCTACATAGTTACACCAACAGCTTTTTCAGACCCTAGGCTTCCTGCCAGCCCTCCTTAAAGTCCTAGAAACTCACAGTCGTACTCTCATAACCATTCTCCCTCCTCCCAGCCTTCTCTTTCAGGTGTATCACGGCACAAACTTCTCTCCTCCCTTTACTTCTCTCCTCCCTTCCCACTGAAATCAGAAAATCTTTTTTCTAACAACTACAGTTCTGATCTTGGCATATTCTTTTTATTTTTCCCCCTTCTGGCTCCTTTTCCCTTCTGATGAGGCCTTTTCTTCCAGGTTTCTCTTTATTCCTCCTCCTGCCCAACCCCCTCTGCAACAATGGTCCACTATTCTTCCACACAACACCAGGGGCATAGAGGACCAAGTCTGGGTCTGTGCAAGCATGCACCCTAGACATAGAGCATAGCACCCAACACATAGTAGGGATTCAGCAAGCAAACGCTTAACTGGTCATTTACTTTTTCTACTTTCTTTAACTACCTTCTAACTTGATGCAATTGAATTCTACTCTGATTCTGAATCTTGTCTTCCTTGTAACCAAATTCAGACATCATTTTGCCTTAGGTATATATTAATCTTTCTACTTCATTTGACACTGTTATATGCCATCCTCCAAATTAAGTTGGTCCAGATTTAAATAAATTTTTAACATCTTAAAAACACACAAGAAACAAGACAAGCCACTGTAGGATAACATTTAACTAGAATTTCTAAAACAAACAAAAAAACCCCTCAAAACATGAATGAAAAGACAGACACTCCAACAGAAAAAAAAAAAAAAAGGAAAATAACTTAAACAGGCATTTCACATGAAAAGATCTTTAAACTTACCATAATATACGCAAAGATGTTCAACTTTATTAATTAGAAATGAAATGCAAAAGTTGTCCACAATGCAAAACTACTGCATGCCTACAAAACGGCTAAAATGAAAAGATAGGCAACACTAAGTGCTGCTGAGAATGTAGAACAACTGGAAACCTCATATGTTGCTGATGGGAATATAAATCAGTACAACCACTATGGAAAACAGTTTGGCAAACTTTGTAAAAGTTAAATGTATGCACACCTCATACTCCAGCAATTTCCATTAATTATATATCCAACAGAACATATATTTATGTTGGTCAAAAAACACAATGTTCATAGGAGCACTATTCTTAGAAGAAGAAAACAACCCAAATGTCCATCAACTTAAGAAAAGATAAATAGTGGGGTGCCTGGGTGGCTCACCTGGTTATTCATGCAATGGAATACTGCATAGCAATAAAAATGAACTACTATCATACGTATTAACAGATGAATAACATAAATAAAATGTAATCTTGATATAAGATGTCCAGAAGAAAAGTAAAATTTATATGATTCCATGGGGTGCCTGGGTAGCTCAGTTGGTTAAGTGTCCGACTCTAGTTCCACCTTGTTCCTCCATTCAGCCTACTTTAAAAAAAAAAATTCAAGTCTCTGTCATCAAGGCAGTCTCTTCAATGGAAGAACTGCATTCACGGTCTTAAGTATTTGGGACATAATAACCTTTAAAAAAAATCAGTTGGTTACTAAATGCTTTTCTCCTTTTCTTCCCCAGTGGAATGAAACAGTTGAGCTTTTTCGTGCTAGGATGCCCTTACGGAAACATCGCTGTCGTTTCAAAAGTTATGAACGTTGTTTCACGGCTGCCGAAGCTGTGGATTGGCTGCATGAGCTGTTGAGGTGCAGTCAGAACTTTGGCCCAGAAGTAACCCGCAAACAAACGGTTCAGCTGCTGAAAAAATTTCTCAAGAATCATGTTATTGAAGACATCAAGGGAAAATGGGGTCAGGAAGATTTTGAAGACAATCGTCACTTGTACAGGTAAGGGTGACAAGTAAACCCTGAAGAGGAGGACTACGGGGAGGATGACTGGACTTGGTCAGTCTCTTGAAACTTCCTCATGTGGAATAATCTCTCTTTTCCAGTGGAATGATGCTCCCACTTGTGATTTGTTGAGTGAAGAACCACGTGTGTTGTTAAAATAAAACCTATTGCAATGTTCCAGGGCCTGTAGAGTACCCCCTAGCGTGGTTAGTTGCAGTGACTTTTCAGAAAGGACATCTGTTCGTGTCTTCTGCACATCTGGGAGGAGGGTTACAGCACTTCTTAAGAATCTGAAAGGATGAAAGAGCAGCTCTGGGATGGACCTTTCTAGCAGTGAGAAGGGGTGTATTCCCGGAGTTAGTGGCAGCGTGGGTCTGATCTTTAAGCAGATCTTGGGCATGTATGAAGAATTGTGCTAGAATTCCCTTTGTCTCAGTTGAACCCTGGCAATGTATGTCTGCTGTTCTCCAAATGTTTTTGCTCATGTTTTAGTGCTATTTTGTGATGATATGATAATCCAAGGAAAATATGCATGTCTCTCTGCTCGGACTTTCCTTTTCACTACATGCTAGGTGGTTTTATTGCTGGAGGTAGAAGGGACCTATCTAAGCTTCAGGAACAGGGAGAATATTAAAGAGAAATGAAACTGCACATGTCCTGAGAAGAGGAAGTGTTGAGTTATTGACAGAGGCCACCTAGAGGGCTGAGAACCTGAGTGGGGGTTAAAAGAAGAAATGGAGAATATGGACCCTTAACATTTGCTTTCTTTTACTCCAAAAGAAAAATGAAGAATGCCTTACAACACGTTTAGTGAGGCAGTTTAGAACCACTGAGACCCTTGGTGAGCAGAGAAAACCTGTCTATTCCTACCTGAACCATTTCTTTGGCTCCTTGTGGGCTGGCTGCTAGGAGAGGTTGCAGAGCACTGTGAGGGTGGCCTCCAGCACCAAGGCTAACCCTAAACATTGCTGCATGTTTAACATTGAATTATTTCTTCTTCTTCTTCTTTTAAAGATTTTATTTATTTATTTGACAGAGAGAGAAATCACAAGTAGGCAGAGAGCAGGCAGAGAGAGGGGTAAACAGGCTCCCTGCTGAGCAGAGAGCCCGATGTGGGGCTCGATCCCAGGACCCTGAGATCATGACCTGAGCCAAAATCAGAGGCTTAACCCACTGAGCCACCCAGGCGCCCCTAACATTGAACTTCTTTATAGAATTTTGTTGGCAGTCTTCAGCTTCCAGATATCGAGATTGTCATCAGGGCAATTAGTTGTCTCTCCATTTGGCAGTTATTTCTGGCTTGCTCATCCAACTTTTAGTTAGGATCTTGGGTGATTTTAGCTTATTCTGAGATCACAGTGTTTGTTAGCCATAGGCAGTGGAGATGCTAGCCCTCGTTCTGCATGCCTTACTTCACTGGGAATTTGTAAGTGATTATTTCTCTTGGGAAACTAATTGCTTATACCCCATCACAACTTAGCGAGAACACTTCCAAAAAAAATTTCTGGATGAGTAACTTCCAATCTGTTCTATTGTGACCTTAAATGGGGGTAACATCCATTGTGTGCCAGCAGGTTTTCAGGATCCTCAGGGGAGGGAAATTGGAGCATGCTCTAGGAATTCCAGCAGTGTCAGGGCATGCTTCATGTCACTAGGAAGCCCCCTTTAAAACCTCAAGTGCACAGACAGATTATATTTGTCTATTAATGATTTTCCCTTTACTTTCTGTAATACTGTGCAGGAATAAAGGAAGCAGGATTTTCTTCCATTATTTACCACCTGGAAACTGATAGCTTTCCAGTTTCCTGGGTGAAAGTTTTATATTCTAACTACTGATGTTTGCCAATTTCTCAGGTTAATCTGGGATGAAATCTATGTACATATGTAAATCATTTGTTAGGAGCATGCGCCTTGGATTGAGAATGAGCTAATGAGCATGGAGGCAGCTGTTGGACGCATGCGGCTTCCGGGACTGGTGCTCAGGATCCTCACACCTGCATGGTAGGGCTCCAGGCAAGATCTGGGGTGGGCTGCCCTACCTGCTCTCCTTCCAGCTGCTGTCCTAGTAGAATAGGACTGCTGCCACATTATAATGGAAATAGATGAGTGAGATTAGGACCTAGAGGCAGGTTAGATTTAAAAATAGATGGAGAGCCAGTAAGGTGGAGAAATTCCAGAACGGGCTTTTATATCAAGCCTAATGGATGGGGGTCCCTTCTAAGCAGTGTCAAAGAGGCTGGAATGGCCAGCTGAGCGCTCTTGCTAGCACATGAGGAACTAAGGTATTCAAGGATCTATGATGTGCTGACATGTCCACATTATCGTTATTTAACATGACATCTGTTGATACAGGGTATTTTCCTAATTTTAAAGATTAGGAAGTTAATAAGGCCAAATTATTAACTTCTCTAGAGTCCCTCGGCTGGATTAAAAAAAAGCTCTTCTTCGTCAGGATTTGAACTGAGATGTCTGTGTCTGAAGCCTGTCTTCTTATGGTATGCTATATTACCTCCATTTCCACAGCACGAGGTGGACTTAACCTAGTAAATAAATTAGTGACTGAATGAGTAAACACACAATAATAAACAAGAAGTATTTGGTGTGGCCACCATGTGTTTATATATTTATAGAATTCCAGTGATGTTTTAAGTACTGGGTAATACATTAAATGATTAGCTGTGGTTGTCAAATAGGGGAAGTAAGGTAAACATCATTAGCCTAAGCGCTTATAAATATAGCTGGGGGTGGATGGTTTCTTGGGTCTATAAGTTAAAGAAAGCTACACGAAATACCGAAGGCCATTACAGCATTTTTTAAGGACAGAAAATGCACACGCATGCATACACACATGTATGTTGTATATGTTGTAGTATCTGTTGAAGAATTTTATAACAGAAATTATGAGCTAAGCTTTTATTTTGGAATATGTCCAATCCTATTTCTAGTTTTAAAAGAATGTGTGTCATGTTTCTTCTGTGATTACATTTATATTTGTTAACCATGATTTTTTTCTCAAGAATCAATAAGTATAGAAAAAAGAAGGAAATAGTGAATTTTCTTGTTAAAGAAAGCAAGATCCCAATATCTAAATGTCCGTTAAGTCAGAGTGTTACAGAGAGGTACCCAGAGCTAGTTACTAAACCTTGTCGTTCCTGTTTCTAATGCCACTGTCTGGAAAGACTTCTGAATTTGCTGCCGCTGAAGATGTTACAGATTTCACTCAAGGGTCTACATAGTTGAGCCAGACTCTGTCGTCTGTGTCTAACAGTTTCCTAGTCCTGTACCTCTGATGAGGAGGGGCAGTTATGTATATTTGTATAAGAAGTTTCAGTTTATAAAGCAGTTTCCCTTCCATCATCTCATTTGATCTTCATGGCAACCCTGGGAGGTGGACAGGGTAGATATTTCTACCCTGTAGAAAATGTAGAGAACCATTTTCTTTTTATTTTCCCACCTCTTCCTGTTCCCTTTTCCTATTTCCTTCTTTTTCTTTCTGTGTTTCTACCTCTTTATGTGTATCTCTGTCATGTTCCTACTTTCTTTTTTCTCCTCATTTCACTTTTTCTTTCCCTTTCCCTCATATTTACTTTTTTTTTCTGTCCTATTTCCAGAATACTGATTTTAATTTGAAACTAGAAGTTGTTATGTGGATATTGTCAGCTCTATTGAATAACATTACTTTCACGTTCTTCATTTAAAAAGCAAGAATCATGCTGCCCAGTTTTAAGACTTCTACGTAAAGCCAAAATAATAGAGACTGTGGTGTTGGTGAAGGGCTAGATACCTAGACTGGAGGCACAGAATTGCCAGTTCAGAAACGCACACAAATATGGCCATTTGGTTTTTGACAAAGGTGTAAAAGCGATTTAAGTGAAAAAGATGGTATTAGAACAACTGGATATATATCCTCTATGTGCAAAAAAGTGAACCTCAAATGTAAACTGCAATACTTTATGCAAAAGTTGATTCAAAGTGAATTGTAGATTTAAATGTAAGACTGTAAAAAAAATTTTTTTTGAAAGATTTTATTCATTTATTTGACAGACAGAGATCACAAGTAGGCAGAGAGGCAGGCAGAGAGAGAGGGGGAAGCAGGCTCCCGGCTGAGCAGAGAGCCTGATGTGGGGCTTGATCCCAGGACTCTGAGATCACGACCTGAGCCAAAGGCAGAGGCTTTATTTAACCCACTGAGCCACCCAGGTGCCCCAAGACTGTAAAAATTTTAAGACAGCAAAAAATCTTTATGCTCAAGAGTTAGGCAAAGAGTTCTTAGCATAACACCAAAAGCATGATTCATAAAAGAAAAAACATGATAAATTGAACTTCATCAAAATTAAAAGCTTTCGCTATGTGAAAGACATTATTAAGAGGATGAGAAGAAAAGGTACAGATAGGGAGAGAATATTTGCAAACCACATATAAGACAGTGGACTGCTCTCAAGAATATGTAAAGAACTCACAAAACAACAGTAAGAATACAAACAGCCCAATTAAAAAATGAATAGAATACTCACTTGAAAAGATGTTTAATAAGATTAGCAGTAGGGGAATGCAAATTAAAACCATGATAACATGCTGGCTTGTGTCTATTGGAATGGCTAAAATAAAAATACTGACAATATCAAGAGCTAGAGAGGATATAGAGCAACCGGAAATTTCATCTGTTGCAGGCAGGAAGCTTGGATTGGTTGTCATTTTGGTAGCAAGTTTATAATTTTCTTTTAGAGTTGAGAATATACTTACATATGACTCAGTGCTCCCCCTCAGCATTTACCCTGGAAAAATGAAAATCTGTTTTGACTCAAAAAGCTTGTACATGAATATTGATAGCAGCCGTATTAATATGGATTGCCAGCCACTGAAGACAAACTAGATGTCCTTCCATGGGTGAACGGATAAACATTTTTATATCAATACAATAGAATGCCACAGTGTGCGCAGGTGTGGGTGGTGGGTGGGGAGGTTGGGGTGACTATAAAGTCAGAGGAGGAGGTTTGGGTAATAATGGAACTGTTCTGTTTCCTGATTGTGGTGGTTATACAGATGAATATGTGTGTTAAAACTGATAGACTTCTGTACCAAAAAAAAAAAAAAAATCAATATTACTATATGCTAAAAACATTTTTTTTTTTTTTTAAATGCTGGAGATTTGAAAGTCTCTGTACCTCTGGCAAAAGAAGTCTGAATTTACATTGTTTGGGTATGTGGCTCTTAAGTCACATTCTGTGGCCCTGGGAAAAGTTTTTCATTAACCTTTTGAAGGAACAGTTTTAGGACCCTCACTTTCAAGTTCATGGACTATTGGCTCCCTCTAGTGGGCATCCTTATTTTTATAGTAAACTCAGAGAGAGAGAGAGAGAGAGAGAGAGAGAGAGAGAGAGTCAGAGAGATTTTGTTTTTCTTTTGTTTTTATTCTTTTCATCACATCCTGGGAACTTGTCCTGTGATAATTGGGTATGTTTCTTAGTGTTCATAGGCATCAGTTTTTCATTTATAAAATGAAAGGGTGGCCTAGATCTTTAAGGACTTTTAAAATTCTAAACATTTATGATTCAGAATACTGAGTACTTATCGCATGTGTTTGTCGATCTAAGGCAGTGAAGGAGATAAAAAAGAAATATAATGTAATTCTTTTCTTCCCTAATTTGGGATTCTCTTGAGAGGTAGAGTATACATACATGAAAAGACAAGTAGCAGGACCAAGGTGTTTTTTAATTAAGTAACCCAAACGAACTGGAACAAATAATAAACTAAGGTGCTAAACTGAAAGTCCTTTGGTTGATGCATCCGTTTTGTTTGAATGGCATAGTGTTTTTAGTCACTAAAGTTTCTTCCCATCTCATTTTTATTTTTCACTTTTGGGTATTTTGTGAAAATTATATTTTAAAATTTACAAAATATAGAAGAGTATATGCAATGAAAATCTCCCTTTCCCCCTCTCTCTTCCAGCTTTCCTTTCCTCAGAGGCTCCTAATATTAATAGCTCTAACACAGTGTCTTAAAAAATGGTGAACCCCGGGGCGCCTGGGTGGCTCAGTTGGTTGAGCAACTGCCTTCTGCTCAGGTCATGATCCTGGAGTCCCGGGATCAAGTCCCACATTGGACTACCTGCTCGACAGGGAGTCTGCTTCTCCCGCTGACCTTTCTCCACTCATGCTCTCTCTCTCATTCTCTCTCTCTCTCTCAAATAAATAAATAAAATCTTAAAAAAAAATTGTGAACACGAAGGTCTTCAGATGGAGCAAATTGACTGCAGTTGCCACACCTTCCACCTTTCCCCTCCATTATTCCAGACCATACCATGATTATTTGTCTGCCTGACCGGTGCAGGAAATGTGTTGGTGACCCACTTGGTGTAGACTGGAGTGTTTTGAGACCTAATGGAGTAGGAGGTAGAGGATTTCAACCTAGGTCCTGAGAATGTGGTAGGATCTGGATAAAGTGAGGGGACGGGAAGGGAGAGGATATTTCAGATAACAAGGATACCAAGACAGAGGCTCTCCATCAGAAATGTGTAAGTGGACTGTGCTGGGAACAGAGAGGAGACTGGCCTGGCTGCAGAAGTTTTAGGTCAGAAAGTCATGGGGATAAATTTGGTGTAATTTCTTAAATATTGGGGTGTGGATAGACTTTAATTTTGTTAATTTATTTTTAATCGAAGTGATATAATGTTACATAATATTATGATGTATTGTTACCAAGTTTCAGGTGAATTGCACAGTGATTCAACAGTTATATATATATATTACAAAATCCTTACCACGGTTAGTATAGTTACCATCTGTCACCATACAAAGTTATTACAATTTTATTCATTAAATTTCACATGCTGTACTTTTTAACATCATGATTTATTTATTTTATAACTAGAATTGTGTGCCTCTTAATTTTATGTATTTCACCCATACCTCTCCCCTCTAGCAAGCACTGGTTTGTTCTTTGTATTTATGAGTCTATTTTTGTTGTTGTTCATTTGTTTTGTTTTTAGATGATTCCATATATACATGAAATCATATGGTATTTGTCTTTCTTTGTCTGATTTATTTTACTTAGCATTAGTATCCTCTAGATCCATCTATGTTTTTGCAAATGACAAGATTGCATTTTTTTTAATGGCTGGTAGTATTCCATTCTGTCTGTCTAGCTAGCTAGCTAGCTACCTCACATCTTCTACATTCATTCGTCTATTGATGGAGACTCACATTGCTTCCGTTTCTTGGCTATTATAAATAATGCTGCTATAAACATAGGGGTGCATATGGCTTTTCAAATTAGTGTTTTTGTTTTCTTCAGGTGAATATCCTGAAGTGGAATTACTGGGTCGCATGGTAATTCTATTTTTAATTTAAGATACCTTCATACTGATTTCCACAGTGGCTGCATCAGCTTGCATTCCTAGCAACACTGCATGAGGGTTCCCTTTTCTCTACATTCTTCCCAACACTTGTTATTTCTTGTCTGTTTGATTCTAGCCATTCTGATTTGTTGGAGTGGTATCATAGTTTTGATCTGCATTTCCCTGATGATGAGGGATGTTGAGCATCTTGCTGTGTCTTTTGGCCACCAGTATGTCTTCTTTGGGAAAATGTCTATTCAGGTCCTCTGCCCATTTTTAACTGGATTATTTGTTTTCCTTTTGATTTGTAGGAGTTCTTTATCTATTTTGGATATTAAGTCCTTATCAGATGTATCATTTGCTATATATGAAAAAGGCCACTCACTGAAAGTATTGATGATGGTTCTCTTGATGGTTTCCTTCGTTGTGCAAAAGCTTTTTAGTCTGATGTAGTCTCAATAGTTTATTTTTTGCTTTTGTTTCCCTTGCCTGAGGAGACATATCCATAAATACGTTGCTGTGGCTGATATCCAAGAGATTGCTGCCTATGTTTTCTTTTATAAGTTTTTTTTTTTCTTTAATCCTTAACCAACTTTCATTCCTTTGAATTCATGATGCCTCGTGACTATCCTTAATAGGGAATGGAGGATCATCAGTTGCGAATCCAGAAAATTCAGGGGACATTGTTCATTGAATGCTCCCCTGAGAAGAAGGGAAAGCTTTTTTGGCCAGAGAAGGTAGATTGAACCAGAATGGTTCTTTTTTTTTTTTTTTTTTTTAAATATTGTATTTATTTATTTGACAGAGAGACACAGCGAGAGAGGGAACACAAGCAGGGGGAGTGAGAGAGGGAGAAGTAGGCTTCCCACCAAACCGGGAGCCTGATGCGGGGCTCGATCCCAGAATCCTGGGATCATGACCTGAGCCGAAGGCAGACGCTTAACGACTGAGCCATCCAGGTGCCCCAACCAGAATGGTTCTTAAATACTGTTGATTTGGAAACAAAATGATAAAGATCACCTAGGTGTCAAACAGATTTTCTCAATTAACCCTATGCCACAAGTCCTGAGAAGAGTGGGAACTTGGCTGGAGATGCAGGCTGTGAGAGTAGCCTTGTGAAAGCTGTGGAAAGGTGGGGGCGTACCACTCTCTGGATTTGATAAGCTTATAATTTAGGAGTGGAAGAAGCCGGACAGGTGTTATTTGGGAGTGTCAGAAAGCAAAGTCTGTCTTAGCATTTTTAAGTACCCCGTGCCCGGTCAGCTTTTCACTTGATTAATACATTCTGGCTTCTTCTTAGTGCTGTTAAGATTCCTGCTAATTAGATTCTCAGGTATGCTGCTTCTGGCTGTCCTCCTCTTTTTGTCTCCTTTTCCCTTCTCAGGTATCAAAGAGCCCCTCCTATTTTGCCAGGCATAGTGCTAAACTCTTTGGATGCCTGGTCCATGCTTCAAAGACTTCCAGTTTAGTTAGGAAGACAGATAAATCCAAATTCATTGTCACAGATGTTATGATTATGGTGTGCTGTAGGAGGACTCAGGAATCAGCTCTGCTGTGTAAGTCAGAGAATACTTTGCTCCAGAGGTGACACTTGGGTTTGGTCTTGATGCATCAGTGGGTGTTGGCCAGGCAAGGAAGTCTAGGTGGAGGGAATTGTATCTAAGAGCAGTCATCATAAGTAAGCTTGGAGGATGTAAAAACTTGTTTGGTGTGGTTGCACAGGGAGTGGTGGAAGATAAGGCTGGGAAAGAATTTGCTTTTATCTGTGTCCCCCATACCCAGCACAATGCCTAGTATTCATTAAGAAGTTCAAAGGTTAGTAAGTGAGGTGTTCACTTTTTACAGGGCTGGAGTTAAGCAATAATCACTCCACCTGTTCCTCAGTTAGAGTGGCTCTTTCTTTTCCCTCATGGAGTGAGCTGTAGTTAAGTGTAATATGAAGTCAGTAATGGAAGGATTGTAACAAACTTACAAGATTTGGAGTGAGGCAGGCCTGGGTGTGTGGGGCTGGATATGAAAGGAAATTAGTGTTAGGGTTTGGGGTGCACCTGGAATGGATACAGGAGAAGGGAGCAAGGGGTTGGGTGTGCCTTCAGACTCTGATGCAGGTCTGACCTCTGGGAAAGACCATAGGGTACAGTTCTGAGAACATCTTGATGAGGCTATTGGCAAGTCCTTGGACAATGGTTGCTTGCTAGAGGAATCCCACTCTTCTGGTAGAACTGGCTTGGCTCCAGTAACCACCCTGTGCTCACCAGTGTGCTGTAAGCATCATGGTGAAGTGTGAAAGATACAGTGGCTAGAGGCTGCAGGCTGTCCTGGAGGCTGCTGGTCCCTTGAAAGGAGATGTGAACTGTGAACCTCCTGCTTGGCATAGTCCATCACTTGTGCTGAACACATCTGCTTCTCCACACATGTTTATGGGCTTTCTTCCCGAGACAAAACCCAGGAGATGGAAATTACTGGGAAGAATACATCTCCTCTTGCTGAAGCCAGTCTAATGGGTATAGCTGGTCCTCATCCTTTTTCTTCTCGACTTGCCATTGTAAATTCCCTTACTCTCAGTTATCACCTTGGACAGCTTTGGGTGGTTTACCTAGTAGTGAGATCCCAAAGTTCATTACTGAGAGCGTCTGAACCCTTGATAACCATACACTTGCCAGCCTGATGTTTCTGTACATGCCCATGCACAGTTAACAGTGGGACTAAGAAGTATCAAGAGGGAGCACAGGTTTTCCTGTCCTTATTGCAGTAAGAGCAGCCCACCCTCCGGCTGGTCAGGATGAGGCCCTACTGCCATGACAGTCATTCCTCTTCTTGTGTGCTCCTCCCTGTCACAAGGAGCCTAAAGTGCCCTTGCTATGTCTCCTGGCAAGAGAACTTGTGTGTCTTTTTTGGGTGCAGGACCTCTAACTATGGAGTCAAGAGTTGTGGGGATCGTTCACTGGGAGGGATGGTAAGTAGGGCTGTTCTTAACCTCCACTCCTTGATCCTGGGCCTTGTATTCTTGTGGATATAGGACACAGCACCGTATAGAGTCTTCTGACTTAATCCATTTACTGTTCTATTGTCCTATATGTCCAGCTTGTCTCCAACACAACACTGTTTTGATTACTGCAGATATAACTCTTGAAATCAGTTAATGTGAGTCCTCCAACTTTGTTATTTTTCAAAGTTATTTTGGCTATTCTAGTACTTTTGCTTGTCCACATAAATTTTAGAATCAATTCGTGTATTTCTATAAAAATTTCTGTCGTAATTTCAGTGAAATTGTGTGCAGTCTATAGATCAGTTTGGGGGAGATTTGACAAATTAACAAAATTGAGTCCTCCAGATAAATCATGAACATGGTACAGTTCTCATTTCATTTAGGTCTTTAACTTCCCAGCTGTGCTATGTAGCTGTGGATGTACAGACGGTGCACAAATTTTGTGAGATTTAGATCTAAGTCATTCATGTTTTTTTGGTGCTACTGTAAATGGTGGTAGTTGTCTTTGTAAATTCGCACTTTTCTTTATCTAAGCTCTGGATATTTTATACATTTTCCTCTGTTGTAAATGGAATTTATTTTCCAAGTAGTTATTGTTAATAGAGTAGGAGTGTCTTTGAGACCAGATCACATCTCCCTTCTCCTTAAAAATACTTATTTCTTTCATCATAATGGAATCTTGGTTGTTGTTTTTTGTTTGTTGTTTTATTTGAATTCGAGTTAGTTAACATATAGTGTAGCATTGGTTTCAAGAGTAGCCTTTAGTGATTTGTCAGTTACATATAACACCCCCTTCTGATCCCAACAAGTGCCCTCCTTAATGCCCCATCACCCATTTAGCCCATCCCCTGCCCACCTTCCCTCCAGCAACCCTCAGTTTGTTCTCTATAGTTAGGAGTCTCTTACGTTTTCCCTCCTTTTCTGTTTTTATCTTATTTTTCCTTCCTTTCTCCTCTGTTCATCTGTTTTGTTACTTAAATTCCACATATGAGTAAAATCATATGTTATTTGTCTTTCTCTGACTTATTTCACTTAGCATAATACCCTCTAGTTCCATTTACATTGTTGCAAATGGCAAGATTTTATTCTTTTTGATGGATGAGTAATATTCCATTATACACACACACACACACACACACACACACACACACACTACACCTCTATCCATTCTGTCAATGGATATTTGGGCTCTTTCCATAATTTGGGTATGGTTAATAGTTAAATATAAATTTTGGTGTGCGTGTACCCCTTCAAATCAGCATTTTTGTATTCTTTGGATAAGTAGTTGTCATACAATTGCTGGGTTATTGGGTAGTTCTATTTTTAACTTCTTGAGGAACCTCCATACTGTTTTCCAGAGTGGCTGCTCCAGTTTGCATTCCTACCAACAGTGTAATAGGTTTCCCCTTTCTTTGCATCCTTGCCAACATCTGTTGTTTCCTGAGTTATTAATTTTAGTCATTCTGACTGGTGTGAGGCAGTATCTCATTGTGGTTTTGAGGTTTTGAGTTATATTTCCTTGATTATGAGTGATGTTGAGCATTTTTTCATGTGTCTGTTCTGTTAACCAGACAAATTTTCTTTAGAAAATTATCTATTTAATTTTATTGGTTGTTTCCTTTGCTATGCAGAAACTTTTTATCTTGATGGGGTCCTAATACTTCATTTTCCTTTTTTTCCCTTGCCTCTGGAGATGTGTCGAGTAAGAAGTTGGTGTGGCCAAGTTCAAAGAGGTTGCTGTGTTCTCTAAGATTTTGTTGGTTTCGTCTCTCACATTTAGGTCTTTCATCCATTTTGAGTTAAGTTTCATGTATGGTGTAAGAAAGTGGTCCAGTTTCATTCTTCTGCATGTGGCTGTCTAGGTTTCCCAATGAATTTTTTTCATTGGATATTCTTTCCTGCTTGCTTTGTTGAGGGTTAGTTGACCACAGAGTTGTGGGTTCGTTTCTGGATTCTCTGTTCTGTTCCATTGGTCTATATGCCTCTTTTTCTGTCAATACCATACTGTTTTGATGATTGCAGCTTTGTAATACAGTTTGAAGTCTGGAATTGTGATGCCTTCCACTTTGTTTTTCTTTGTCAACACTCCTTTGGCTATTTGGGGTCTTTTCTGGTTGCATACAAATTTTAGAACAGTTTGTTCTAGCTCTGTGAAAAATGCTGGTGTTATTTTGATAGGGATTGCATTGAATGTGTGAGTGCTTTGGGTAGTATAAACATTTTAACAGTATTTGCTCTTTCAATTCATATGCATGGAATTTATTCCATTTTTTTGTGTCTTCTTCAATTTCTTTCATAAGCGTATAGTTTTCAGCATACAGACTTTTACTTCTTTGATTAAGTTTATTCCTAGGTATCTTTTTTTTTTTTTTTAAGATTTTATTTATTTGACAGAGAGAGTACAAGCACGGGTCGTGCAGGGAGAGGGAGAAGCAGGCTCCCACCGAGTAGAAAGCCCGACATGGGGCTTGATTCTAGTACTCTGGGATCATGACCTGAGCTGAAGGCAGCCGCTTAACCCACTGAGCCACCTAGGCACCCCGATATCCTATGGTTTTTGGTGCAATTATAAATGATACCGATTCCTTGATTTCTTTTTCTGTTGCTTCATTATTGGTGTATAGAAATGCAACAGATTTCTGTACATTGATTTTATATCCTGCAATTTGCTGAATTTATGTATCATTTCTAACAATTTTTTGGTGGAGTCTTTTGGGTTTTTTATCATAGCTATGAAGAGTGAAAATTTGACTTATTCCTTGCTGATTTGGATGGCTTTTATTTCTTTTGGTTGTCTGATTGCTGAGGTTAGGACTTCCATTAATATGTTAACACAATGGTGAGAGTGGACATTCCTGTCTTGTTCCTGACTGTAGAGAAAAACCTTTCAGTTTTTTCCCCTTTGAGCAGGATAAATTAGCTGTGGGTCTTTCGTATATGGCCTTTATAATGTTGAGGTATGTTCCTTCTATCCCTACTCTCTTGAGATTTTTTTTTATCAAGAATGGATGTTGTATTTTGTCAAAAGCTTTTTTCTGCATCTGTTGAGAGGATCATATGGTTCTTGTCCTTTCTTTTATTAGTATAGTGCACCATGTTGATTGATTTGCGGATATTGAACCACCCCTGTAGACCAGTTATAAATTCCACTTGATCGTGGTGCATAATCCTTTTAAGGTACTGTTAGGTTTGATTAGCTAGTATCTTGTTGAGAATTTTTGTATCCATGTTCATCAGGGATATTGGTCTGTAATTCTCCTTTTAGTGGGGTCATTGTTGGGTTTTGGAATCAGGGTAATGCTGGCCTCATGGAATGAGTTTGGAAGTTTTCCTCCTATTTCAATATTTTGGAAAAGCTTCCGAAGAATAAGTATTACCTTTTCATTAAATGTTTGGTAGAATTCCCCTGGGAAACCAGCCAACTCTGGATGCTTGTTTGTTGGTAGATTTTTGATTATGGATTTGATTTCTTTGCTGATTATGGGTCTGAGCTTCTCAAGTTTTTTCTATTTCTTCTTGTTTCAATTTTGATAGTTTATATGTTTCTAAGAATTTATCCATCCCTTCCAGATTGCCCAGTTTATAGGCATATACAAATATGCCTACATATGATTATATTATTATTATATATTATACATATATACATACATAGACATATATACATATATATTTAACATATAATCATGTACAATTATAATTGTATTTCTCCAGTGTTAGTTGTGATCTCTCCCTCTTTCATTTGTGATTTTATTTATTTGGATCCTTTCTGTTTTCTTTTTGATAAGTCTGACTAGGGGTTTATTAATTTTGTTAATTCTTTCAAAGAGTCAGCTCTTAGTTTCATTGATCTGTTCTACTGTTTATTATATCATTTGTTTCTGTTCTAATCTTAATATTATTTTCCTTTTCCTGCTGGTTTTAGGCTTTATTGTTCTTTCTTCAACTCGTTAAGGTATGAGGTTAGGTTGTGTATTTGAGACTTTTCTTGCTTCTTGAGGAAGGCCTGTATTGCTATACACTTCCCACTTATGACCACCTTTTCTGTGTCTCAAAGGATTTCAACTGTCATGTTTTCATTTTCCTTTGCTTCTGTGTATTTTTATTTCTTCTTTAATTTCCTGGTTAACCCATTTATTCTTTAGTAGGATGATCTTTAACCTTTATGTATTTTTGATCTTTCCAAATTTTTTCTTGTGGTTGACTTCAGGTTTTATAGTGCTGTGGTTGAAAAATATGCCTGGTGTGATCTCAGCCTTTTTGTATTGGTTGAGGCCTGTTTTGTGACCCAATATGTGATCGATTCTGAGAATGTTCCATGTGAACTATTCTGCTGCTTTAAGATGAAATGCTCTGAGTATGTCTGTTAAGTCCAACTGGTCAAGTGTGTCATTCGAAGCCACTGTTTCCTTGTTGATCTTCTGCCTAGATGATCTGTCCATTGCTGTGAGTGGGGTGTTAAAGTCCCCTACTATAATTGTATTATTATCATTGAGTTCCTTTAAGTTTGTTACTAACTGATTTATATATTTGGCTGCTCCCAAATTGGGGGCCTAAATATTTGCAGTTGTTAGATCATCTTTTTGAGTAGATCCCTTTATTATGATACAGTGCCCTTCTTTGTCTCTTGTTATTCCTTGGTTTAAAATCTAGTTTTTCTGATGGGGCGCCTGGGTGGCTCAGTGGGTTAAAGCCTCTGCCTTCGGCTCAGGTCATGATCTCAGGGTCCTGGGATAGAGCCCCGCATCGGGCTCTCTGCTCGGCAGGGAGTCTGCTTCCTCCTCTCTCTCCGCCTGCCTCTCTGCCTACTTTTAATCTCTTTCTGTCAAATAAATAAATAAAATCTTAAAAAAAAATCTAGTTTGTCTGATATAAGGAGTGCTCCTCCAGCTTCCTTTTTTTTTTTTTTAAGATTTTATTTATTTGATAGAGAGAGAGATCACAAGCAGGCAGGGAGGCAGGCAGAGAGGGGGAAGCACGCTCCTCGCAGAGCAGAGAGCCCAATGCAGGGCTCAATCCCAGAATCCTGAGATCATGACCTGAGCCAAAGGCAGAGGCTTAACCCACTGAACCACCCAGGCGCCCCCAGTTTTCTTCTGATGTCCATTATTATGATAAATGTTTCACTACCTCCTCACTTTCATTCTGGAGGTATCTTTGAGTCTCAGATGAGTCTTTTATAAGTAGCATATTGATGCATCTTTTTTTTTTAATCCATTCTGATACCCTATGTTATTTGATTGGAGCATTTACAAATGGATTGAATCCATTTACATTCAGAGTAATTATTGATAGATATGAATTTAGTGCCATTGTGTTACCTGTAAAGTCGCTGTTCCTGTAGATTATCTTTGTTCCTTTCCAGTCCTTGCTGCTTCTGGTATATCTTTCCCCCCAGAATCCCTTTTAGTGTTTCTTGCAGGGTTGGTTTAGTGTTCATGAACTCCTTTAGTTTTTGCTTGTCTTAAAACTTTATCTTTCCTTCTATTCTGAATGACAGCCTTGATGGAAATAGTATTCTTGGTTACATATTTTTCCCACTTAGCACATTGAATATATGTTATTCTTTTGTGGTCTGCCAAGTTTCTATGGACAAGTCTGCTGCTAACCTTCTGTGTCTACTCTTGTAGGTGAAGGACTATTTGTCCCTAGCTGCTTTCAGAATTATCTCTTTATCTTGGTATTTTGCAAGTTTGATTATGATATGTCTTGGTGTTTATCTGTTTTTATTGATTTTTGAGGGGCATTTTCTGTGCCTCTTGGATTTGAATGCTTGTTTCCTTCCCCATATTAGGGAAGTTCTCAGCTATAATTGGTTCAATAAATCTTCCACTCCTTTTTCCTGCTCTTTTTTTTTTCTGGGACTTCTATTATATGGATATTATTGTGCTTTGTACAATTGCTGAGTTCTTTAAGTATATTTGTGATCTAATAGTTTTCTTTCCCTCTTCAGCTTTTTTCCCATAATTTTATCTTCTGTATCACCTATTCATTCCTCTGCTTCTTCCATCCTCACTGTGATTACATCCAGTCAGTTTTGCATCTCAGTTACAGGATTTTTTATTTTGGCCTGAAAAGGTTTTAGGTCTTTTTTCTCTGTAGCCAGAGTTTCTCTGGTGTCTTCTATGCTTCTTTCAAGCCATGGTAGTATTCTTAAGACTGTTGTTCTAAAGTCTTGTTCAGATATATTGCTTCTATCTGTTTTGATCAAATCCCAGGCTGTAATTTCTTCTTGAACTTTCTTTTGGGGAGACATCCTCTATCTTGTCATTATGTCTGGGTTTCTGTCTTTTGCATATTATGAAAGCTATGTTTCCTGCTTCTGGAAGTAATACTGTAGTAAGAAGGGGTCATAGACTGTCCAGGGCCTGGTGATTCAGGAAGCGTTTCTAGTGCATGTTGTGTGCACTCTGCCATTATGTTTTGTCTGCTCTTTCCCAGAGGTCAATCCTTTGCAGACTTCTTGCTTGCTTGCTTGCCATGGGGAGTATTTGGACCTTTAACTAGGTGTGCTTTGATTTGTTTATTAAGATAGTTTGATTAAAAAAACAAAAAACAAAAAACCTGATCTGAGAAAAAAGGAAAAGTAACAAAAAAGGAAACAAATATATAAACCTGATTATGAAGGAAAAAAAAATAAAAAAAACCCTGATCCAAAAAATGAAAAAAGGAAACAACAAATGAACAGAACACTATATGCCTGATTCCAAAGAAAAAAAGAAAAAACAAACAAACAAACCCCAAACCACCAAAAATTCAAAATACAAAATACACGAAAAAAGGAAAGGAAGAAATCCTGGTTCTATTTCTTCCAGAACTAAAGCTGACGCTTTGGAGCCCTTTATCATCAGTAGACTTGGTGTATGCAGGGGCGCCGCGGAGGGAGCGGGGCGGAGCTGTGTTGGGCTTCTGAAGCAGAGGCCCAGCAACCTGGCTTACTGTCAGACTTGCCCTAGTAAAGATGCCCCTGCTGGGCGCAGAGGGACAAGGTTTGGTGTGAGCGACTCTAGCCTCCACTGGAAGCCGCTGTGTTTTCTCTAAAGTCCCACGGTGCAGGGGGTGGGGAGTGGGGGTGTCACCCTGTGCTCACCTCCCTGGGGAGGGAGGGAGGGGAACTCGTGACAGCCACTGTTCAGGAGGCCGCCCCAGAAAAGCAAACAGTCTCCCTTCCTGTGTCCCAGACTTCTGTCAGATCCCTGCCCTCAACCTCTCTGTGGCCAGCGTCACAGTTTTCCGTGTGTGTGTGTGTGTGTGTGTGTGTGTGTGTGTGTGTGTGTGTTTTAAAGATTTTATTTATTTGTCAGAGAGAGAATGAGAGTGTGAGCACAAGCAGGGAGAACAGCAGGCAGATGGAGAAGCAGGCTCCCTGCTGAGCAAGGAGCCCGATGCAGGACTTGATCCGAAGACCCCGGGATCATGACCTGAGCTGAAGGTAGATCTTAACCGACTGAGACACCCAGGAGTCCCTTCCCTGTGTTTTTATCTTTGGCTGGGGCTTGGAATTCAAAATGCCACATCTTAAAGGACCTCCCCTGGAGGAGAGCCTCTCACGTTGCGCCAGGCACAGACCTGTCCTAGAAAAGCACTGTAGTGGCTGCGGTCTGGTGAGCACAGCGAGAAGCTGTGATCGGGTTTTCTGCCCCCCGCTGCTGGTGAAGAGCACTCAGTGCCTCCTCATTGGCCTTCTTTGCTTGGAGAAGCAGGATACCCTCTTCCAAAAGGCCTCCAGGAAGGAGCAATATTTCCTCGTGCGACCCAGGGGATCCCTGCACCACGGCCTCCTGTGTGAACCCTGACTTGGCTCCCTCCCCTCCCTGGCGCTGTGACTTTTTTCTCCCCCCCAGTGCATCTTTCTGAACCCCGCATCTGCTACATTCTCTTAAGTTGTACTGATTGTTTCTTAATCCTCAGATAAATTTCCTAGTTGTTCACAGTGATTTGTTGTTGATCAGCTGTGTTCGAGGGTTGAGGCCTGCTCAGTCCCCCTGCTACTCCGCCATCTCAGCTCTTCCTTGGCTAATGGAATCTTTATTCATGTGGAGTAAGCAATGATTTCTGAGCTCAGAGAGGTCAAGTCTTCCTTCAGTTGACAACTCTTTTTCCAGCTTCATCTTTTATTCTCTTTCCCTCAGACACTTTATGTTCCTGATGTATCTGCAAGCAGTATGGTGAAATGTAATCATTTACAGTTTTTCAGCATTTACATGATACCACCGCTGGTCTTGAACAATAGGTCTGGTAGGTACAGAGCCCGGTGGAACCCAGCCAGTTGCTGCGGGTTTGCCCTGACCCAGGGGTTTCGTGGGCACCAGTCTCAGAGAGGTCAGCTCCTATAACAAGTACTCTCAGCCTGGCTTTTCTTCTACGGAGGTTTAGGTTTACTGAGGCAAGGAGGCAGGCTGGCAAAACCTGTAGACGCTGCCCATTTCTGTTGATGCTAAAGAAATAATTTTGGCATATATTGTGGGAAGAACTTTGTCTTTGCGTTATGTCATTTATGACTCAAATTTATTAAGATTTATAAACTGTTTTCCTTGCAATTTAGATTCCCTACAGTATTTTTTATTAATTGATTAGGTAATAAATTCTCTTTTGTTACAAGTAAATTCATCAGAGGCTAGTAATTTTGAAATGGTTTATTTTTTTAAAGATTTTATTTTTAGTAATCTCTACACCCAGCATAGGGCTCAGATTTGCAACCCTGAGATCAAGAGTCGCATGCTCCATCAACTGAGCCTGCCAGGGACCCAGGAATGGTTTATTTTTAATTGCTTTTTTCCAACCCAAATTTGGCAAGAGGTGACAGTAGGAGATCTGGATTGTTGGGTTGGATGATTAGCTGTGGCTGATTCCGTTTCTGGACTCATTTTGTTCAGTGTGCAAGTAGATTCGGAATCCATGATCATAATGTTGGAATTTAATTTAGAATACTAAAAGCAAATACAAATATCGTCCACTAGAGGGAGCTCTGCTCTTTTTTAAAGTTCTCATTTGTATTTAAAAATATATCTTGTACAAGAATGTATAAAGTTTATCTGAATAATTTATAAGAATAAATATATGTTATACGTTATAAGAATATGTTATAAGAATAACAAAGTGAATACCTGTTTACTGCCAATTTGCATCATCTTCTCCAAGAGGTCATCAGTATCCTGCGTTCTGCGTTTATCATTTCCTTGCTTCTCTTTACTGTTTTAACACTTACACTTGTATCCTTTAGCAGTGTGTTTTTTTGGCTTTTGAATATTTTTCTCTGTTTGATCTTTATGTAGCAGATATCATAGAATATGTGTTCTTCTCTGACTTGTTCTTTTATTTCTCATGATGTTTGAGGTTCATCCATGTTGATGTATATATAGTTATGGAATTTTCTCAGCTACTTTATATTCTATCAATATACCACAGTCCCATTTATCTGTTCCCCTTCCACTGGAGATTTGTGTTGCTCTCGTTTCTTTGCTTTTTTTTTTAAGATTTTATTTATTTATTTATTTATGTATTTATTTGTCAGAGAGAGAGAGCACACAAGCAGGCAGAGCGGCAGGCAGAGGCAGAGAGAGAAGCAGTCTCCCCGCTGAGCAAGGAGTCCAATGTGGGACTCGATCTCAGGACCCTGGGATCATGACCTGAGCTGAAGGCATCGGCTTAATAAACTGAGCCACGCAGGCGTCCTTTTTTTTTTTTTTCCCCCCCTCATTTCTTTGCTTTTATAAACAATGCAGCCATGAGCATTTATGGGCATGTCTCCTTTTGTACGTACACGTGTAAGAGTTTCTTTAGGCCACCCAGAGTTACATAGAGTAGAATTAGTTCAGAGGATATTGCACGTTCAACTTTACTACTACTACAACTAAACTGTTTTCCATAGTGGCTACACTAAGTTTTATCTCAGTAGTAGAAAACGTTTAATGTTGACTGACTTAATTTTTTGCCAATCCGGTAAGTGTGAAATGCTTGTGATGTTATTTGATTACTCATGGATCAAGTGTCTTTTGTATGTTTATTCATCATTTCGATTCCGTATCTGGAGATGCCTGGTTCATGTCTTTGGTCTTCTTCAAGATTTTTTTTTTCCTTATAAATTTTTAGGAGTTAAAAAAATGTATATATTCTGGGGGTGCCTGGGTGGCTCAGTGGGTTGAAGCCTCTGCCTTCCACTCAGGTCATGTTCCCGGGGTCCTGGGATCGAACCCCTCGTTGGGCTCTCTGCTCATCAGGGAGCCTGCTTCCCTTCCTCTCTCTCTGCTTGCCTCTCTGCCTACTTGTGATCTCTGTCAAATAAATAAATAAATAAAATCTTTAAAAAAATAAAAAATGTATATATATTCTGGATATTAATCCTTTTTGTCAGTTATTTGGATGCAAAGATCTCCTGTTTTTTTTTTTTTATTTTATTTATGATGTCTTGACAAGCAGAAAAGTTTTTTTATTTTAATGTAAAATGAATGTGTCAAATCCTTTTTTATACTTTGTGGTTTTTGTATCTTGCTTAGCTGGAGTTTCTTCATTACTGAAAGTCAGAGAGATATTTTCTTTTTTAAGATTTTATTTGTTTATTTGACAGAGAGATTACAAATAGGCAGAGAGGCTGGCAGAGGGAGAGGGTGAAGCAGGCTCCATGTTGAGCAGAGAGCCTGACACGGGCTCCATCCCAAGACCCTGAGATCATGACCTGAGCCGAAGGCAGAGGCTTAACCCACTGAGCCACCCAGGCGCCCCTGGAGAGATATTTTCTTATATCATAGTCTAAACCTGTGATTTTTATTCATACTGTGAATTTTGAGATTGTTCTGGTTTTCTGTTTTTGAAAATCAACCTACATCAAACATAAATGGCTTAAAGCATTTTATTCTGCTCGGGGTTTTTGTGTCAAGAATTTAGAAAGAGCTCATCTGGCAGTTTGCCCATTACCCATAAGGCACTAGTTGGACTATGAAATTCACTTTCAAGATGATTTCTTTCTCTGCTCAGAGATGTGGTTGTTGCCTTTGTGCTTCTTGGTCGCTCTCTCTTTTTATATGGGGTTTGGTCCTCTAGCGCATCTTCACATGGGTTATGCTTTTTGCAACATGATGGTCTTAGGGTGGTCACTATCCTTACATGGTGGCTGGCTTTCAATCAACCTTGGTCATGTCCCAAGAATGAGCATCCCAAAAGGAAGTATTTCCTATAGGCAAGAAGAGAAAATTGCTAGGTAGCGAAGAACTATGCCTAGAGTTGGTAATATGTGACTTCTGCCATATTTATCAGAGCAGTCACAGGGATTGCTCACATTTAAGGATGGAGTTAGAGAAATAACCTCATCTTGTTGAATTTTTGACCTCATCAAAGTCACATTGGGGTAGAGAGTCACATTGGGGAAGGTTGGGCAATACTTTCATGGCCATCCTTGCAGAATGCATTCTGGCTACAAGGACATTCATTTGCAAACTATATTCATCCCCTGCATCATGACTCCCCAAATATATCCCATTATGGCGTCTCATAAACCAATCACCGGCCCATAGCACTTCTAAAATACAGTTGAACATGTGTCTGCCATTCCTTGATTAGGGCATAATTCTACTTCCTGTGAGTGATTCTGCATGAGTCCTGGCTCCTCCCGCTGGAGTCTTGACTCTACATGTTAAGTCATTTTTCCTTTTCCATTAGAGATGGCCCATGTTTTGCAGGGGAATAGCTTTTTCATATTACTTCCTGGTTAGCTTGAGATTCTTGACTGTTTTTTGCATTTGAACTGTTTGCTTTTTAGTCCAAGTGGATGGTGATTCTCCTAGTATTACTGTCTTAAAAATTCTGTGGGTTTTCTATGAATTTTACTGTGGCTTATTCCATTAGGCAAAAGTCACACATATGTCTTTGAAACAGGTTCTTTTTTTGCCGGCGGTGCTTAAAAGTCTGCTGTGGCCCATCACCTTAAAGAGTCTTAAACTCTTAGTTTATCCAAGATGGTCTATAAAGTACTGCCTTCAATTTTTTTGAAGTTATAGTAAAAGTCTTTTTTTTTTAAAGATATATTTATTTTAGACAGACAGAGAGAGAGGGAGAGAGAGCGAGCAGACACATGAGTGGTAGAAGGAGCAGAGGTGGAGGAAGAGAGAATCCTCATGCAGGCTCCCTTCTGAGTACAGAGCCTCATGTAGGGCTTGATCTCACAACCCTGAGATCATGACCTGAGCTAAAGTCAAAAATTGGCTGTTTAACCAAATGAGCCACCCAGAGGCCTCAATAAAAGTCTTTTATGTGACTGCCCTCAGACCGTATTTTACTAGAGACATCTTGAATTTGATATTGGTCTTAAGGCTATTTTTACTTTGAGAACCTTTTGTTAGGGTTGAGATTTGGGAATGAGAAATAGCTTTGTTTTTTGATCAAGTCATGGCTCCTTTGTATTTCCTCTAAATTTTGGTTAAAAACTCAAGTGGTCCTCTTTTCCTTTATCTCTATCTATCCGTACCTTGTTACCGAGGCTAAAAGGAACCAGTTGGCACTTTAAGCATTCATACTGGAAAACCCCTTTTCCAGATCCATCTTTTGTGTTTTTCATGTCTCAACTATCAGACAGTTTTGACTGAAATTGGTACCACTATGCAACAGAGGTCTTTCCTACAGCCTTCAACCACAACTTCCTCACAGAGCTGCCAGCCTTTGCCTAACAAGTCTCTCTGAGCTCTCTGGCTTCACTGCCTGTCCTGATAGAAATGCCCCAAATTTCTGTTCAGCCTCTCTGTGGTTGTGTAACAAAACTAGGCGCAAGCATAGTGGCTTCAAACAGTCCTTGTTATTTTCACATACTTTTGTGGGTCAGGAATTTGAGTATATAACTCTATAATTGGATATTGTCGGGGGCTGCTGAGCCTGGAACTTCCACCTCCAGGATGACTTCTGCACGCCCAAGTCTGCAGCTGAGGTGCTCCTTGACCTCAGTTTCCTTCCATGCAGTGTATCATCTTCCACAGCCTCTTTTTGTGGCTTAGGCATCTTAGCATGCTGCTCGTGGGGGTGTGGCCTTCTGTACATGGTGGCTCTTTTCTAAGAGGGAGCTTGGCAGGAAGAGTGGGAGTTCTCAGAGGCAGAGAGGGTGTTACAGGCTGGTTAAGGGCTAGTACTTAGAACTAACACAGTCTCACTCCTATCTTCCATCTTCCAGTTACCAAAGCAGTTGGAAAGGGCTCACCCAGACCCACAAGAATAGAGAAACACACTCTAGCTATTGAAGGGTAGTGGCAAGATCCCTTCCAGAAGAGTATGTGGAGGGGAAGTGTGCTCTGTAGCAGGGATGCAATTTCATGTTTCCCCAAGGGATAACCAGTTGGACCAGAACTCCTTATTGAACAATCCACACCTTCTCATTGATCTGTAATGTCTTTTCTATCATAAATCAGGGTTCTGAAGAAATGGGTGTGTTTGTTTTAGATTGTCTGTCTAGGTCCATCATTTTCACCTGGGAGCCATTTTGCAGGGGACAATATCTGGGAATATTTTTGGTGGTCACCCTTGAGAGGATGTGCTGTTAGCATCCAGTGGTTGGATGCCAGGGAGGCTGCCAACAGGGAGGCACTGCACAGGACAGCTCCCCATAACAAGAATTACCCAGCCCCAATTGTCAGTAATGCTGAGGCTGAGCATCTGCGGTCAGTGCCATCAGTGCTGCCCTGCTGTATTATTTGACTGAGATTTGATGGCTGGTAGGGCAAGTTTCTCATTTCGTTTTTCTTCTTTAAGAATGTCTCGATTGAAAAAAAAAAAAAAAGAATGTCTCGATTGTTTTTGGCCTCTTGCATTTCCATGTAAATTTTATAATCAGTTTATTATATTTCATAGAAAATTTTATATTTTGATTAGAATTTCTTTGTAAGTATATATCTTCATGAGGAATAGTGATGTTGACATTTTACCATTGAATATGGATATTCAATCTTATTATTTACCAACATGATGTATCTCTCTATCGATTTGCTTCATTAATTTCTTTCAATAAATTTTTATAATGTCCTTATTAAAGGGCTGGCATATCTTTTGTGCAAGATGGTTTGTTCTCTTGGCCAGTTAGTTGTGAGGCTTTTAGTAAGTTGCTTTCCTCTTTTGGGACCTCATTTTCCTAAGTAAAAAATGTGATGTTTGGATGCGATCAGCTCTGACAGGCTTTGAAGCCTGAGATCACATGATGAAAGTGTTAAAATGACAGGGAAAACTTTTAGTGCACATAGTAAAAGTAGTCCATTAGGGGGAGCTCTTCTACGTTTCATCTTTGGCTGGGTGGCTGTAAAGCTCCCACCCTGGCCAGCGATAACTGCACATGTTATGACAGAGACCTCCTTTTCCCAGGGCGATGGAAGAACGTGGCCCCCTGGTATCTCTTCAGTCACAGTTCTCCACATAAGAACTTCTGTTTTGGTTTTGGGAAAGTATTACTTGTTTCTGGATGTTGGGGATACAGAAACACATTTTGAACCCAGGAGACTGTTTATAGGTCATCCAATGTAATCCCTTTATTTGACAAATGAACCAACTTTGACTTAGAGACACTGTTGCAGACTATTCATGAGAGAATTAGGGCTGGAATTCAGGTCAGATTTTCACATTTTAGTTGAAGGGGTTGGGAGGGTTAACTGTGGTATCAGTGGTGGACTGGGTTAGGGATGGTGTTGAATTTTTAAAGAACTGACAAATGGGTGACCTGTGATTTCCCTGGACGCATTATATGCGTATGTGAATGTGAGAGTGTGTGTGTGTGTACCCGAGTGTGTGCATGCGTGCTGTACTTTGGTTGACAGTAGGACTTCCATTGTAATTATTAGCTTCTCAGAGATAGGATTGGACTTCTGTAAGCCAGCTTTTGCTTAAGAGGTAGAGTAACTTTGACTGGCTTTAGTGATTTATTTAATTTGTATTTTGGAATTGTTTGGAAATACCTGCCTTGGCAACCTGATTAAAAAATTTCATCTGTCGGGCGCCAGCATGGCTCAGTGGGTTAAGCCGCTGCCTTCGGATCTCAGGGTCCTGGGATCGAGTCCCGCATCGGGTTCTCTGCTCAGCAGGGAGCCTGCTTCCCTCTCTCTCTCTCTCTGCCTGCCTCTCTGCCTACTTGTGATCTCTCTCTGTCAAATAAATAAATAAAATCTTAAAAAAAATTTTTCATCTGTCTTTCATTTTATTTGTCTTTAACTCGACTTAATGATTTCATTTTTTTCTCACTGACTTTTCAAATAAAGTGGAATTACTGGATATTCTTTTAGAGAAGATGAAACTGGACGTTTTTTCATTAGCCATCCTTTTTCAGGTCTATTGTGACTATTTTTGAAATGTTCCTCCATAGTCCTTATTATATGTGATTCTCCTGATTCACCTCAATACAGACTTTTTTGGTAAACTGTAGACATTTAAAAAATTCTTTATTTCTGTATGTATTTAAAAATAAGATATTATCATTTATTTGGATTATTTTTTCTCTGGGTATCATGGATAATATTTTATACCTTTATTTTGGCTTAAATAAATAAAAAAGTAAACTACCTATTGGCTTCCATGTTAACATTAAGAAGGAGAGTTCTTGTGTTACTTTTTCAAGGCAGTGCAATCTATCTTTTTCTAACAGAAAAAGATCCTCTGAGGAAAATGTTTATTTAACTACCTTCTGTTGTTCTTTACCAGGTATAGTCTAGAATAGTTTAAAGATTAGATTGTATTTAGGCTTCTGTGTTAGTCCAAGGAGTGGTGGTGCCAATGTCTTGGAGAGGTAGGACACAGAAGGGTACAAAAGGCAGAAGAAGGACATTGGGCACCTTCTCACCTCCTTCAAGATCAAGGCTTCCATCTCATTGTGAAGTGTTCTGTATTCAAGGATAAGAAGATTGTATTTGAAATAGATGTAAAAATGAATAATAGGCTAAAAGATTTTTGTGCCAATATACTCTTTCTCAGCAAGTGTCACTGAGGATTAGTCTGTCCATAATTTCTCTTTGCATATATAACATTTATAAATTTTGGAGAATTGTGAGACGGTTAAGTATTTTGAGCTGGGTGAAAGAAATGGCTTGCCCTAGCAGCTGTTAAGAACATCTTTAATCATGAAAATCGTTTGATAAGAGAATATATTTCTATTTCTTTATTTCATAACGTGTCACATGTTTGGTTCCTGTTTTTCTTCATAAATGTTTATCTGATAGGGATAATGAATGGACATTAGAAAAACTCATATGTTGGGTACAGTGAGCCACATGTGATAATTTGATTGAGCATGACCTCATTTATTATCTGAGGTTTGGAATTATTATATAAATTCCCAAGGAGACAAGAAATGGGAACTATTGTTAAAATATAGGTATCTCCCATAGACTACAATAATAGAGATTTCTTTCTTGGTTTTTAGATTTCCTCCTTCCTCACCCCTGAAACCATATCCAAAGAAGCCTACATGCCAAAAGGATGTTATTAAATTTCCAGAGTGGAATGACCCCCCACCAAGCACTTCACAAGAGAACATCCCAGTGAGGCCAGTTGTGATGGTAAGTGTGTTACTAAAAGCTGGGCAGGGAGGTGGGGGTGGAACAGGGTGGTGATGGTGGTGGTGGTGGCTGAGGGCAGGGCTAGCAGCCTCCAGATGTGGGAAATGGTCTGTGAACCTTAGTCTACTTCTTTCTGTGAACAATGGTCCCAACATGCTTTAAAACAGTATCTTACATTTCAATAGCTGAGAGAATAGTAAGAAGGAAAGATTATCTGTTAGACTTTTTCTCTTTCCTGATAACATTTTGACTGAATACATGGTAGGTATTTTTTGTAGGTTCAGACAAGCAGGTTTCTGTGGCAACTCCCTTACGATCTCCTTTTCTCCTGTGTTCTAGAAGTTACTCTTCTCCCTCTTTTTATTTTTTTTTATTTTATTTTTTTTTAAGATTTTTATTTAGTTATTTGACAGACAGAGATCACAAGTAGGCAGAGAGGCAGGCAGAGAGAGAGAGGAAGGGAAGCAGGCTCTCCGCTGAGCAGAGAGCCCGATGTGGGGCTCGATCCCAGGACCCTGAGACCATGACCCGAGCCGAAGGCAGAGGCTTAACCCACTGAGCCATCCAGGCGCCCCACTCTTCTCCCTCTTTGTATCTTCCTGAATTTTATTCTAACTATTACTAGTTGAGAGTGGGAATGTTAGGGTGTGAAGTATTTTAGAATGACCCCTAATAATGAACAAAGATAGATTCTGCTAGTTTGGGGAAACCTAAGCTTATTGTAGAATAAAGTAATTTTGGGGGGGTACTTTTTCCTTAAAATAGTACCAGTAGCAGACTACCATGATTGAGACAATGCTAGAAAATAAAATACAGAGAGAAACTTTCATATGGCAGTTTTTAAGAATTGTACCCACATGAATATTTTAAATTAATTTAGTTTGATAGATGTCCAATTCATACTTTTCTTTGCAAAGATGTGATGTAAACATTTTTAGGCAATTTAATTAAAAGAAAAAGCAATTTTTTTTTTTCCTAAAGAGATTGTATTCTCAGTTTGAAGAAAATAATAGTTAAGAAGCTTGGGCTTGGGGCACCTGGGTGGCTCAGTGGGTTAAAGCCTCTGCCTTCAGCTCAGGTCATGATACCAGGGTCCTGGGATTGAGCCCCGCATTGGGCTCTCTGCTTGGCGTGGACCCTGCTTCTGCCTCTCTCTCTCTCTGCCTGTCTCTCTGCCTACTTGTGATCTCTGTCTGTCAAATAAATAAATAAAATCTTAAAAAAACAAACAAAAAAAAAGAAGCAGCAGCTTAGGCTTTGGGACACCTGGTGGCTCAGTTGGTTAAGTGTCTGCCTTCAGCTCAGGTCATGATCTCAGGGCCCTGGGATCAAACCCTGCGTTGGGCTCCCTGCTTAGTGGAGGGTCTGCTTCTCCCTCTCCCTCTGCCCTTCCCTGCCTAGCTCGTGCTTTCTCTCTCTCTCTCTCTCTCTCTTTCTCTCAAATAAATAAAAGCTTAAAAAAAAAAAGAATTTTAGGCTTTTTCAAAGATAATTCAAGGAAAAGAGTGGCACCAGTGACAGAAATAGGGACTCCATAAAGGCTTGCAGGTTTGCAGGATGGCAATGATGGTAATGAATTTGGTTTGGTGATAAATATGGCCTGTATTAAATGGAGTTGTCTTATAGGCAGATGGTGATACAATCCAGGAATGTAAAGGTGAGATCATATTTGGAAGTCATTAATTTATTCATTAACAAATATTAAGTGTCTGCTGTGTACCATGCATTGTGTTAGCTCCACAGATACAGTTTTTTTAATCATTTTTTAAAAATTTATTTATTTATTTTTTTAAAAGATTTTATTGTTTTTTTATTTTTTATTTATTAATAAATAAAAAGATTTGATTTATTTTATCTTTATCTTTTATCTTTAAATAAAAAGATTTTATTTATTTTAAATATTTATTTATTAATAAATAAAAAGATTTATTTATTTGACAGAGAGAGATCACAAGTAGGCAGAGAGGCAGGCAGAGAGAGAGAGAGAGAGGAGGAACAGGCTCCTTGCTGAGCAGAGAGCCCAATGTGGGACTCGATCCCAGGACCCTGAGATCATGACCTGAGCTAAAGGCAGCAGCTTAACCCACTGAGCCACCCAAGTGCCCTAAAAATTTATTTTCAACATAACAGTATTCATTGTTTTTGTACCACACCCAGTGCTCCATGCAATCCGTGCCTTCTCTAATACCCACCACC
>NW_019154134.1:11100224-11261203 GCF_002288905.1 Enhydra lutris kenyoni | reverse complement strand
TTTACCTATAGGGGTAGTATTGATTGGGGGAAGGGGATTACTTTGAATTTTAACTCTATATGAATATTAGAAAATAAAAATAAAAAAGGAATAAACTAGACTAAACTAAGCTAAAATTAAAAAAAATAAAA
Organism: Enhydra lutris kenyoni; assembly: GCF_002288905.1. Taxonomy (NCBI): domain Eukaryota; kingdom Metazoa; phylum Chordata; class Mammalia; order Carnivora; family Mustelidae; genus Enhydra; species Enhydra lutris. The sequence continues at coordinate 11,261,072 of NW_019154134.1, read as the reverse complement.
AATAGAAATGCAAAAGAAAAACACAAGTGTATGTATCAAAAAGTTCAGGTTAGAAGGTTATTATGGAATTTGATGTACTGGACAGCTCGCTGTGATGGTAAATAGGTTAAAAAATTATCTATATAAAAAAAATTAGCCAGAATAGCGGGAAAAATTAAAAATAAAAGTTGTCCTATGAAGTAATGGTGGTGGTTCTCTTGTAGTTTTGTTTTTTTTTTTTTTTTCCTTTCCTGGTTGGTTTTCTGGGGGAGGGGCCTGCCATGTGGGTTTTCAGTCAATGATGTTCCCTGAGTTAAGTCCTCCAGTCCCCCTCAAGGGGGTGGGCTCTGAGGAAACTGGTTTTTTTCAGGCTTTTGTTCTCTGGAGGTTTTTGTTTGTTCACCTTTTTTTTTTTTTTTCCTCTCGCCTTGACCGCTTTTGATGGTTTTTGTAGGTTTAGAGGAAAGCAAACTTCATCCTGACCTCCCTCTCAGAGAGAAGCCTCAGTCTGTTCTGTGGGTGTTGCAGAGCCCATATAAATCCCCCCTTGGCCGCTGTCAGAGCAGGTTCCCAGTCGAGGTCCCTGGGGACGCAGGATCTTCTGCTGCAGCTGTTTGGGCAGCTCCAGACCGCCAGAGAGGTTCCAAGCAGCAATCGCACACAGAGATTTTCCCGCTGGCCCGGGCTGGGAGTGCCTGGTCTTTCTGGGTCTAAGAGTGCCCGGCTTGCGCGCACCTCTTTCAGGGAGGCTGTGGGTTGCGAGCACGTCTCAGGCTCTGAGAACGGGGCACAGGTCCGAAAGCACCAGGCTGGGCCTTTGCGCACCTCTCTCAGGGGAGAGTTTGGGGCGCGCGTCTTAGGCTGTGAAACAATGGCGCGTGTCAAAGAGCGCCGGCTGGGCCTTTGTACCTCTCTCAGGGGAAGATGAGGGGCGCGCGCATCTCAGGCTCTGTAGCAGGGCTCGCGCGTTCTGCCGTCAGGTGGCGTGGCTCCCATCCCCTCACAGGGGCCAGAACCCTCGGGCGCGCGCTGGCGGCTCAGGGACCAAGACCTGGTTTCTCCGCTGCACTCTCTCTGGCTCAGCACCAGGGGAGGCTGTCCTGGGACCGGGGACTTAAGCCCCAGTCCCTAGCCGCCCCGATTCCCACAATTTCCCCCGCGCGATCTTTTGCTCTTTTGGAGTGCTTTCAACCAGTCTCCAAGTTAATGCTGGTCCCCAGACGCGGGGCACTCTCGCTCATATTAGGGTTATTACTTTCCAACCGGTCACCTCTGGTGGCTCCCTCCCCCTTTTGTTTATCTTCAGATATCAGTCCGCCCTTCCCACTCCGCTTTACCTGCCCACTGGCATCTTCTGCCCCTGTAGAGATCCAGACGTGTATAATTCTGATCTCAGGCTGATTTCATGGGTGATCGGAGTTCTTTGGTAGGTAATCAGCTCACTTTAGGGTACAGGTAGAAAAGGCGCCTCCTCCTACTTCCCCGCCATCTTGTCCTCCCACAGAGACAGTTTTAACACTAAAAAGGCTCATAGTCTAGTGAAACATAGTTCTAGTGAACATTTGCATTTAAACATCTAACCTGACCCCATTGGTAGAGTTTTTATTCAACAGACCTTTTTTCTTTATAAGGTCATCTAGTGTTGTTTGTACAAGAGATAAAATCCTATATTAAAATAACATGTATTTATGTCATAAGTATAGTACTTCCCTTTTGTATTCTACCTGGTTCTATGAAATTGTAATATTCCTCCTATCATCTATAGAACCAAGTACTCATTAGCACATTTTAATGCTCCAATGACAATGACTTGTATCTACTGTTTTCACTTTCTAATTTTCCAGGAGCCCTGAAGTGGGTATACCAGTGTCCTAGATTCATCAGCCGTTTTCTCCTAAAGCTTGTAATTTCCCTCGTTGTCTGTACCTATGTTTGTTTTGATGCTTGTATAAAACAAAATGAAGTAGGAGAGGTTTGCACTCTCTGCTTATTGTAATACCAGCAAAATTTTGGCTGCTGCTTCTTGAGCAGTGTCCAAAGGAAGACTGGACAGGGCAGGATCTGTTTACCTACTTGTGCCTTGATGTGGGTTTTAGAATGGTGAGGTTCATAGTCAATAAAGAAACAGTTCATCTTTCTTAACTTCAGCTTGCTATTTGTTTCTTCTATTTTACTTTCCCTGTTTCTATTTTTGCCTCCTCTTTGCTTATTGGTTTTTGTTTTTGTTTTATCCTGCCTTTTTCTTGCTTTTTTATTTTTTTATTATTTTATTTTTTTACTTGTATAAAGCAAAAAAAATAAAAGTCTTTTTCTGAAAGTAATAGACTTTAAGTTTGTTTTAAACAATTACTACATTTGGACAATGTGTAAATATGGATAGGTATTTTACTTAATTCTGAATTTTATTTCATGGTTACATCATTGATTAGTTGGAATTCCCATAAGGAAAAAATAGTCAATGTCATGCTTATTGCCATCGTTCTTTTGTAATTTATGAATACTCATTTATAATGTGACCTGATCCTTAGGAGTTATATTTCACTTCTCTGTAGTCCATGCAAAGAAAGTTTGTTTATATTTCTAGTTATTATCTTAAATCAAATTACAAAAACCAAGTCAAAGAAATTTCTGATAAAATCATACCACTATCTATTGAAATATTTGCCCTCTTTCTTTATTTCTACCCCCCCCCCCCCCCCCCAATTAGAACTCTGAAATGTGGTTCAAGCGTCACAGTATTGCCATTGGAGAGGTGCCAGCTTGCCGTCTCGTCTACCGCAGACAGCTGACAGAGGCCAACATAGAAGAGATATGGAAGTCTATGACATTAGCATAGTATGTGCATTTGATGTTAATGAGAATTTTCAGTATTGTCTGTTTTGCTTCTCTATTACTCTCTGCATATTTAATTTTCTGAAATTATATTTTAAAATCTTTGTATTAGGGTCGTCTGGGTGGCTCAGTCATTTAGCGTCTGCCTTCAGCTCAGGTCATGATCCAAGGTCTTGGGGTCGATCCCCGCATGGGACTTCCTGCTTGTCAGGAAGCCTGCTTCTCCCTCTTCCACTCCCCCTGCTTGTGTTCCCTCTCTTGCTGTGTCTCTCTCTGTTAAATGAATAAATAAAATCTTTTAAAAACATAAATAAATAAAAAATAAAATCTTTGTATTATTTGTAGCTATGCTGTTTAGCCAACATAATTTAATTGAATTCCGGAAATTTTCTATTGTCATTTATATAATAGTTAAGAATAGAAATTTAAAAGTTCTTGAGCTTTCTAGTAACCCTGAAATTTGATGTTTAATGGAACACAATGGTAAATTTGGTCTTCTAGATATTTGTTATACTACAGGTAACAAAGTTAAAAATTTTTTTCATCATATTAAATTTCTAGCCTTTTTGCCAAAGAGTGGATAAAATGCATGAAAATGACACATTTTAAAGATTGATCTTTTACATGCCAGGTTTTTGGGTAATATTTTTTTTAATTAATTAATTCTTTTAAAGATTTTATTTATTTATTAAGCAGGCAGAGAGGCAGGCAGAGAGAGAGGGGGAAGCAGGCTCCTGGCCGAGCAGAGAGCCTGACATGGGGCTCAATCCAGGACCCTGAGATCATGACCCGAGCCGAAGGCAGAGGCTTACACCCCCTGAGCCACCCAGGCACTCGTGGGTAATATTAATTTTTTTAAAAAAGTAATTAATTTAATTATATATCTTTCCAGTTTACAGAAAGTCCTTGGCCTGGATTCTTTGGAAGAAGTCTTAGACATTAAACTGGTTAACTCCAAGTTCATCATCCATAATGTGTATAGTGTGAGCAAGCAGGGAGTTGTCATCCTTGATGACAAGTCAAGTAAGTACATAAAAACCATTCTGGTCCCATTTGACCCACTATGTTGGCTGCACAGGTCCATCTGCTTGTTTATTGACCCTTCCCTAAACCCTCAATAAATGTACCCCCTCATTATGTATAGCCTTGTCTCACTATCTCATGCCTTTTAAATAATTGTGTGGATTAAGGAAGTGTTGAGGAAAGATGAACATCCAGGAGTCAAAGCCTCAGCACAATCCATCTGGAGGCTAGTTCAATGTTAGCCACACTGAGCATTAATTCTGTATTCACGGAAAAATCCCTGAAAAGTAAGTTTAAGACCTGAGTGCTTGAGTCAGTTTGTGACTGACTGGATCTTGGAAAGTGATTTTAGGTTTCAAGTGGATCTGATTGATTTTTGGTTCTCACTGACCTTTTCATTATGGTGTCTCTGTGGTAGATTTTCTGGAACAGTCTTATGTCATTTTTTTTTTCTTGTTAATAAAGGTAGCCCTTTAAATGCTGAAGGTGCTTTAATTTTTTAATACCTTTTCTTCCAAGCCAGTTTACAAGTCAGGAAAAAAAGACATTTAGCAGCCGCCTATCCTGTTTTTTTAATTTGGAAAAATAAGGATACAGTACCTATAGTGGGCCAGAATCCCCAAACTGATTTTAAAGCTTTCTTCTCTTGAATTGGGGATGGGTCAGAATTGGATGGATTTTTTGGAAAGGTTCTTTTTACTTCCAACCCTTGATTCTGGGAATAGCTGGAACTAGAATGACATTTGGATGTGGGAAGATGGTACAGTACTTTTAGGTTTTTATAAATTATTATTAAATTTAGGGCTGGAGGCTCTTGGCCAGCAAGACAGAACTCTACCTGAAGGAGCCTGAGCAGCTGTGAAAGGGAAAGGGGTTTTTCTAGGTCCTGATTCCTGACAGGAGCAGAATGTGTCTTTGAAACTTGAAACACCTCCTCTTTTATGTAGCCTTTATATTGGGAATGGAGGGCCCAAGCAAACAGAAATAAATTTATGACTTTGTGAGTTGTCAGGTTAATATCAACCTATACAATTAAATTACATAGAATGATGGGGATATTGCCTTTGAAATACATCTAAAATCCTTCCACATTCTTTGAGTAGAGCAAACATTAATACTTTTACCTACTAATTAGATGATCGGTCATCTTTTGTCTTACCAAGTTCTTAGAAAGAAGAGCACTTCCACAAGCCTCAGGTTCATTAGAGTTAATACAGTTCGACCAGTGTCTTTTCGGTTTTTCACAGAGTGAAGGAAATGGAGAAGTAGAAGCATGAATGCAGGGCCATCTCATCAGATGTCTGTGTCAGGACCAGGAGGGAAGGAACTCAGGAAAAAGGCTCAGCTGGGATTTTTTGTAGCAATGTTAAAAGTTATTATTTTAAGGCTGCCCCAAAACTAATAGCCTGTATTAGTCTGTCCGTGAAAATTCCTTGCCTAAAACATTTTGAAAATTGAAACATGCAAAATGATACTTATATTGAACAATGGACATAGAGAATTTACCCCTTTTTGGGGTGGGGGTTGGTGAACTGAATTCACAAATATAGTTGTTAACTTATATTTTTTACTTCTTGTCTTTTCCTTCTTTAATTCTTAGGGTATCTGGTTAGTTTGTTTGTTTCTTCAGAATAAACTATCAAATTCCTGCTTTTCACCAAAGCTTAAAAGGTGCATCTTGTCCTTTGTGAAATTTACAAGCATGATCTGTACAAGTCCATGTTGTGACACTGCTCCTAGGAAAACTTTCCAGTGCTTAAACATGCCGTTCTATTAATAGGTGATGTGCGATTTATGATTGGCATATGTTCATATTATTTGGGCAGGTTATACATTCTTATGATTCTGTGTACATATATAATTCCTTGAGTTATATGCAGTGAATCAGATAATCTTTTTATTTTCATTTCTCTGCAGAAGAGCTTCCTCATTGGGTACTGTCAGCTATGAAGTGTTTGGCAAATTGTAAGTACTAATTATCCCCTGTTTTATAAGATTAACAGAAATTAGTGTCCTGAATTAGAAAATAGTTTTGTTCAATGGCCTGAACATTGATTTGGCACCTGTGAGACTGACAGTTAATTATTTTGGGACCAGTGTGCTTTTAGTAAATTTGTGACTTGGTGAAAGGGCTGAGTTACAGAACATTTTTGAAGGAATGTTGTTCTTCTCTTTTCTGGTGAATATAATCCTACGACAGATAAAATCCGTAGTACGTCTTCTGACTGTTTCATCACAGTGAAGAAAAATTAGTTATATTGAATATAATGTTCTACAGATAGCTGCCTGTTGACAGTTTATACATTTTTAATTTTAAAACCTCTTTTTTTTTTTAATTTCTAAAACACATATTCTCAAATTATACCGTGTATTTACATCTCAGTGTGCTCAGCAGATCCTATCTACTATCTACTATTGACACAATCTACTATTGACATAAAGAGGTGTTTCAGAAGACTAGGCTGATTGAAAAGCAGGATGATTTGGAAGGAGGAGAACTTTGATGTGGAGAAACAAGGGATATTTCAGTTATTGGATGTAAGATGATGGGGCCTGAATCGTGGTGGTCCTTCTGAGGATTTGCATAGGCTTCCACAGTCCCTTTCATGGGCATAGATATTCACTTCACTGGATATCATAGGCACTGTAAAGAATGTGTATTATAGTATTTCACTAACACTGCCATTTTTCTGGGTATTTTTTAAAAGGTTTAACCCAAAGAAGGGATTCTAATGGTAAATGGCTTAACAAAAGCAAGGGATTTTAATAAGAATTCCAGTTATTTTGGCTGCTGACTAATAATGGTGATATTTGGTCTATGGGGTCTTTAAGCCTCACAGATGGCCTCAGAAAGGAACCTTTTGGTAGCATGTACATATGTAAGTGTAATAAAATTTTGAATTTGTAGACTCTGAATGATTTATTTATCTGGTGTTAGTTTTGTCTGATTATAGAATGAAATTAAGGTAACTATGCAGTTTATTTTAGGTAATCTCAGTCATAGTATATGGAAAATGATTATATACCATCATTTTAAATATGAATACCAATTATTAGCTTGTGTGAAGTCTAAAGTTTTCTGTGTTTAACTATTAAATTTTCATTGGTTTTTGCTTAATATTTTGGAAACTCTAAGATGTAGAGTGGTTCAGCTTGGGAAAGTGCTTTTTATTCTTCCTGCTCAACTATTTGAAGTAAATTAAATTTAAATTATATCTTTGGCCAGAGTTGGCAATGATGAAATAGAAGGTATAAATGCAAAGTTAAATTACCCATTTCTGAATTCCTGGCAAACCAAGGATTTGGAAGTTCATCAGCTGGGAAAGAATAGAGGAAACTGGTAACAAATCTAGGCTACAATATGTTCTGTAATGCATATGAAGATGTGGTTGTGATATAGATTTTTCAGTGATGATCAAAATGTAGTGAAGAGTACAATTTTTCCCTCAAGGGAGTAGTAAACATAAAGCCACAAAAACTTCTGAAAGAAGAATAGACTAACTGGAATTACTCAACAATGGAGGGGAAAGATGTAAAGAGCAACTTCACAATGTTCTCTGCATGTGTGAGGTGTCTTGTATTAGGTGGAAGTTCTCAGGAACAGGGACATGGCTCACGTGAATTGAGTGCAGTGCTTTGCAGGTGGTTGGCATATCCGTAAGAATGCTTGTTTGTGTGTCAAAGGAAAAAAAAGGTGACCAAAGGGCAAGCATGTCTTTTTGAATAGTTTTGTGACATTATTAAGTTTTCCAAGTTCTCATTGGCCTCCCAAATTTACTTGAGTCTTTCAAAGTCATGACCTGTTCCTTTTCCTTCTTATCCTTATTGAGGCAAGTTTCCCATTAAAGTCATCTAATAGGGGACAACAGAAAGGATAGGCTGGCTGATTTACAGGATATTTTGAAGGCCTCTGCCTCCTTTTCTGCAAATTTGCTACTCCCCTTTTTCTCGCAGGCCCATTGGTAGACCAATATACACGTAGGTCTGGGTACTTTCATTGTTGGCCAGCCTCATGGTTGGCCACAGAATGATGGACTGATAGTAAATATAAAAACAGGTTAACTGTGTTTTTCTTCTTTGTGCATGTAGATTATAAGGATTCAATAAAGAAAAGAAAAAAAAACAGATACAGGCAACACTTCTCCAAGATCAGTCAGTAAAAACATTTATAAAAGATATTCTGAAGATGATATAAAAGATATTCTGAAGACTTTTTGCTTCAGAAGATGATTAAGAAGCAAAAAGTCTTAGAAATATGACCTCCTCTCATAGGGCCCACTGTGCACTTATATTTTTATGGAAACTTTGTTTTGTTTGTGCATGTTTTTAACAAGAATGATGAAATGTTCATAAAGGGACACTGCTTACACACTGCTCACAACCGCTTACCATGAATTGCTTACTTATCTGGAAGGGAGTAATTCAAGACAATGTGGATTGCTTGCTGAGTCATACCAACCTAATGATTTTAATTGACTAAGCTTGGGGTATTTCAGAGGAGGAAGCAAGCAAGAATGGTGGCTCTGTTGGCTGCTAAGTTAACATGGTACCACAGATAGGTCTTTTGTTATTTTCATTTTAGTCAATCAAATTGAGTTATTTTATAAGAAGTATACAGAATATTGAAAGGTAAGAGGGTTTTTAAGGAGACCAATAAAAAGCCATTTTCATGTGGTCCCATTGGCCTTGAAATGTAAAGGCCCAGAATGTTTTACTGGTTTTTTTGGTCTGATCCTTTCTCTTTAGTTGGAGTGATTCTGAAGGAAGGGTTTCTTTCAACTTTATTGGTTTATCTTTTGTTTCCCTGAGAACAGAGATCTGTTTGCGTCTAGTTGTTTAGTCTTGTGTTCTGCAGGCCCAGAACTGACCAGTGCACTTGCATTCCTTCCATGCTGTCATGGAAATTGAGAGGACTGGCCAAACTGTTCCTCATGAAGCTGCTTGCCATTTCCCTCAAGGCATGGGCAGCTCCGGTTTGTCTCTCCACTTGGTAATGTAAATCTGTGGTCTGTGCATGGTTTCTTGGGGGGCGTTTGCTGCCATTTCTGTAGAGAGCTATGCATTTCTTCTTGTTCTTCTTTGGTCCCAGATACAACAGAATCTTTGCCTTGCTTCTGCTTAGGGTATGGCTGGGGCCACATTGTTCCAGGCTTCTTAGTGTTACTGCAACTTTGGAATATGCCCTGCTTGATACACTAACTTTTGAAGGTTGGTTGGAGATCAGATAGTGAGTTTTATAGTTAGAATGAATTATAGGACACAATGTTAAAATCGTCTTTTTTGAATATCTTTAAGAAAAAGAGTAAGTTTTTATTAGTCTGAAGTAGTTTAGTTCAAGGTAGAATTTGATTAACTCAGCTCTGACTCTAGGATTTCATAATACAGCAATGATAAAATAATGAAAAAATTTTCAAATTGCTATATAACTTGCTATTACATATGTGAGCTAATTATCATCTTGATCAACTGTGTCAAGACTAGGAAAATGAATATCATCATCTACATTGAACAAAAATGTCTTTCAGAAGGTTGTAAAAGAAAGAGTAGGTTTCTTTTAAAATGCAAGTAAGCCATGATTTTCCTCACTGTTTTATAATTATCATTTAGACATAAAGAATATTTGTGTAAGCAAATATATAATGTCAACTTAGATAATACTAATTTCCCCCAACTTATCTGATCTTGTTATTTGTACATACCATACATATGCATAGAGACTAATCCTTTGACGTGGTCATCCCGTTAATGTTTCTTTCTCTCTCTCTCTCTCTCTTTTTCTAACAGGGCCTAATTGTTCAGATTTGAAGCAGCCTATGTATTTAGGATTTGAAAAAGATGTCTTTAAAACCATAGCAGATTACTATGGTCACTTGAAAGAGCCTCTACTTACATTTCATCTTTTTGATGCCTTTGTCAGTGTATTAGGTAAGTTGGAATATAATGAACATGTGTCTGTGTTATTGACATTGAATCATTTCATTTTTTCTGTCTTGAGACGTCCATTAGTCAAACCTCCATAGCATATTTGTTTTTGTTTTAAAGATTTTATTCCTTGGGGTGCCTGGGTGACTCAGCGGGTTAAGTCTTTGCCTTTGGCTCAGGTCATGATCTCAGGGTCCTGGGATCGAGCCTCATCAGGCTCTCTACTCAGCAGGGAGCCTGCCTTCTTGGCACCCCCGCCACCCACCTCTCTGCCTGTCAAATAAGTAAATAAAAAATCTTAAAAAAAAGATTTTATTCATTTATTTGAGAGAGAGAGACAGAGACAGAAAGTGCGAGAGAGAGAGCAATCATGAGTGCGGTGAGGGTCAGGGGGAGAAGCAGGCTCTTTGCTGAGGTGGGAGCCTGATGACAACAACGGACGATGATGACAAGGAAGGATGGATAGATGTGGAGCTCCATCCCTGGACCCTGGGATCATGACCTGAGCTGAACACAGATGCTTAACTGACTAAGCCACCCAGGAGCCCCTCCATAGCATTTTTGAGATAAAAACTGATGAGGTATTTGCCTGGTTGCTGTCCTACTCTATGAAGGAGGAAAAGAAAATGGTTGAGCTCTGTCAGGAAACTCAAAGTGAGGGCCAATAGTTTTTACTTCTTAAGAAAGAGTAATATACTGTTGTCATTTTTATACCAAAAAGTACAACTTCTGTGGTAGAGAAGAATGTAAATTTGACATTTACTGTTCAGAGTAAATCTACTACTCTGGATATGCCTTCATGAACAGTCAAGTTATGGGAGATGTATTTTCATTTAGAAAGCTAATTTCCTTTCATAGAAGGAACAGGTTTTTGTAGGACTATTTGTTATTTGTGACATGACAAATGAATATAGTAACTTTATCATTCTCTGAAACTTGTTCCTATTCTTCACATAGATCTATACTTCAGAATTTACATTATCAAAAAAGCAGGGTAGAAAGGAAAAACAATCCACATTATTGCTATAGGTCTTTTTTATATTATTCCTTTCTTGTTGGATATCAGATTTTCCTGTTGCTATTGTGATTGTTCAATAAATATTATTGTATTATTGTCAAAATATTTTAATGACCATATCATTGTGTCAGTATCATGCTCTGTTATGTAAATTTGTGGGTGGTTGCATACTCTTTTTCCTGAGTACTGTGGGGTTTAGCCATCTTTCCCTTCCCTTCTCTTCCCTTTCTCCTCTTCCCATCTTATTTTCTTCTTAGAAAGTATGGTTGCGGCCATAGTATCCTCATAAAATAAAGTATCAGCAATATTTGAATAATGTACCTGATCTTACAGTACTTTAAATTTTAAGATTCTGTAGGTTTTCTGATAAGGAACAAAACACAACAAACTGTAAATCATGTGCATAAGAATGAGTGTTTTTTAAGAGATTAATATTGGGAACATATGAAATTATTAGACCTGTTACTGGAGTTTGAGACCACTGGTCGTCTTGGTATTTTGTGTTCAACCAAAGAGGATCGAGGGCTTCTGTCCTTTTGAACATCATGTCTAATGACAAATACTTGCTGCTCTTTAATATGCAAATGGACTCATTGAACCAATTATCATTTTAGCCACTTACTACCATCCTGCCACTGGTAAAATAAGAATTCTAAGAATTGTATTTTTAAAATTTATTTATTTATTTTGGAGACAGAGTGAGAGAGAGAGTGCGAGTAGGGAGGAGGTTCAGAAGGAGAGGAGAGTGTGTCTTAAGAAGACTCTGCACTGAGCTCAGAGCCTGATGTGGGGCTTGATCACACAATCCTGAGATCATGACCTAAGCTGAAACCAAGAGTTGGACACTTAACCAACTGAATGACCCAAGTGACCCTAAAGACTGGATTAAAAATTACTTCTTAGGTTTTCGTCTCATTTTCCATTTTCATAATGTTCTATGGTAAAAATGATCTGGTTTGGAAACCCAAGTACTTGGAACTTTTTTTTAGAAAATAAATTACTATTTGAATCAGTTGTGTTCATGACATTACTGGTCCGTTATGCCACTGTTGTCCATTTTGATCTCACCTAGGAATTAAAGCTGATTATTTCCAAGTTGATATCAGAATCGGCCACCCTCTAAAATATTACTTATACAGGGTTTAGAGAAAGATGGACAGAATGGAGAATTTATGGCAGTTTGGTATCAGTAAGAATAATGTGTGTGGATTGTCAAAATGTATTAACCTTCTCTGATGCAGTCCTTCTCAAGTGAACATGTATAAGATAGTCTCCATTGAAAACCATTTATTTTAAATCCTATTTAGTCAAAGAAGAAGCAGAAATGTTCTATTTCTCTTCTAGATTATCATAACTTGATCACTATATGATTAACAAAAATCATCTGGTTTAGCAATCCTGTTAAAGTCTTTGGTAAAAGGTAATCTATATATGGGTATGTACAAGCCAGATACATAGGTTGAATCTTAGTGGGGTTGACTCATTTCTTCAAACCTTTTGACTTACTTGGATTACAGTAGGATGCTACTGGATAAGTAAGTAATAAAGTAGATAATCAGTCTACTTTGTATAGAAGCTAAAAATTCTACAGCACTTTCAGTGGAAATGACTTTTAGTTTAATTAATGGATTTTTTTAAGGTTTATTCCTTTACTTCTAGAATGAGATAAACCAGCCTGATGCAAAACCTGTGACCTTGAGAGCCGTTAGTCATTGATAGTGAAGCAAAACATCTGAGAGTTCTTAAAGAAAAAAACAATATTTTTGAACTAAAATGATTTCATTTGGGTCAACAGTCTGACCTAACAACATGACTGTATAGTAATTCATCTTCATTTCCAAAATGGCAGTTTCTTATTAAGACCAGAATTTGGCTGACTCTTAAATGGGGTGAATGAGGTGGTCTAGTATTCTTCACTCACACTCCACATATACCCTGGAACTCAGTGAGCTGTGTAGCCTGCCATAATTTGCCATATCGAGGAAAAAGGGAGACAAAGGAAGCACAGAAGGGTGGGAGATGGTGTTAGGACAGTTGGGTGACTTGTGGATTAATGTTAAAATCTGAACTCCTGCATTAGTGATCTCTGAGCCAAAGAAGTATCTGTCTCTGACTGATAGATACATATGGTTTGACCTTTGTGTTTTAAAAAGAAAACTTAATTGATTTGCAAACTTGAAAAACAGGAAACTTACCTAAAGAATTTATGACTCTTTGAAGAGAAAAACTGGCATATCTGGCAGTTCTGGTTTTGAATTTTCCTGGACACAGACAGCTGCGTCTCTGTAGCTAGAGCCACCACTAGAAGGAGCAAGTGTTCCAGAGACGTGAACTCTGATTTGCAACCTCTCCGATGTTTGCCACTGCTTCTCAGACTCTCAAGCCCAGTTCCCAGTGACTCCCTTTGCTCATTTATTCCTTTTGTCTGCTCCTGCAGGCAGTTGGGCTTCTGGCTCCTGGTTTATTTGTGAGGTGGCTGCAAAATGGAGTAGTTCTTTGCTGTTCCCTACTTCCTAAATATGAAGTTTAGAAAATGGCCATTGAAATTCACCAGGTTGATTGTACACTGGAATATCCAACTGAATAGTTGAGATCTTCTGGGTTTTTTAATTTGGAAACATCTTATAAGGGTAGATTTTCCATTCTTTGGTTCTTTTATCTAACGACTTCTCGGAGATCTTCTGGAGACTCGTGCCATCTTTGCCTTATTACCTCTTGCTCTTATGTTCTTCAGATTATCTCAAGGTCCTCATCCCACTGTAATTCTTAAGGGAAAACAATTTTTTTTTTTTCCAAAGAGTTCCTAGTTGGTGTGCTTGACCAGATAGAGGGCTCTTGCCCATGTTAGTGCAAGGTTCTTGCTGGTGGTACTCTCTGCTCTCAGAGCCCAGGGTTTATGGCTGGAGCTTTTGAAGATATAGATAGCCAAGTTAAGGATGTTGAATCACCTCCAAATAAAATGACTGCTGTTATATCAAGGTTGTCAGATTAAAGTGGGGTTAGATACTCCTTAATGATGGAAATTTAGGGGAATTCTAGATATTCCTTGGCTATAACAAAATACCTAAGCTAGTTATAAATATACTAGTAATCACTAGAATAACTGAAAAAACTTTTGGGGAAAAATATGAAGACCATTCTCATACCATTCATCAGGATAAATTCCAGCTGAATTAGAGAATTAAATGTAAAAAATGCAAATCTAAAATACAGTTGATATTTATCTGCTGTTGGGTGGGTGAAACATTTTCTCAGCATAAAAGCAAAGAAGTCATAAAAATGCTATAGCAGTTTGGAACTCTTAATGTAGGAAAGGGCATCATCTTGTACGTGGGTGAATCTGTGCCTACTTTTAAGCAATTCACAAAGGCTACTTGTTTGCCTTTTCTTCAAAGCCTCTGGAGAAGTAGTCTCTCTTGCTATGTCTTTCTTTAGGCTGGGAGTCCTTGCCAACTGCTCTGTAGTCTGAATTCTTTTGCCTTAGTATAAACCTTTCCTTTTTATACCTCTTCTCAGTGAAAATGAAACAGGACCCCCCCCCCAACTTTGGTTGTTCGAAAACTACCAATGAACCTTCTCGAGTCCTTGAGTTTCTTATTCACTGGCTGAACAGACATGGTCTCATTGGCCTTTCAAGAAAATCTGGGCCCTCTTAAAAGTCTTACATTTCACTTCTTATTTGAAGCACCCACAAGGGATAGCTTATTGATAACATTACATGTCTTAGTGGAAACATCAGGCAGGTCTACTTTGCAAAAAATAAGAATTTGTGTTTGGGGTGATTTCAGAGTGGAAATCTGATGTAATCATTGGAGAATGGGAAGGACAGTGACAAAGGTAGGGGTCCCACAAAGCACTGAGAACTCTCAACCTGTCATGTGGTCTTCATGGCTGAGGTGTCACTTAATATCTAATAATACAGAACATTATTTTAGTTGTATTTATTTTTATCATAAGGAATAGTTGGGTTTCTTTGAGTATTTGATTATTTACTCACTTATCCTCCATCAATCCAGCTAAATAATGGAGTGTTTCCCTGATGGAAAAAAGTCTTACAAGTGAATTATGTAAGTTCTTTGGTTGATTGTTTACTATTTTTTCATTATTTTATTCTTATTTCACCAATGGGAACATCACGAAACTCCAGTAACTTGGTTTGTTGACCTAAGTGTACCAACTTCGATGAGTCACTCTGCCTTTTGAGACCCTGGTTTTCTCATTGATAAATGGCAGTAATGCCTGTTATGCTTCTAGATTTCAAAATATGAAACCTAATGCAATGGGTTATACTTATTTACCTACTAAGTTTCATTCTGTTGTTTCAAAAAAATATAGAAAATTGAACCAATGTATAAATTAAGATAGGGCAATCATATGTTGCTATCTGGCCATGTCTTCTCTCAGATGATAGCAAGATATTTTTTTATGTGAAACTACTTGTGATAGATCTTTATAATCTGTAATTGGGGTAAGGACTTGTATATCATTCTGAAATGCAAGAAACAAGTTACTTCATTACAGAATGTCCTTGTCATTTTCTTGAAAAGGAAGACTCAGTATTTTTATGATGATGTTGAGATTATAGAAATAATGAGAGACAAAAAGTTATTCTATTAGCTTTTATTGAGCAAAATTAAATTAATCCAAAGAATAAAATATTAACCACATTGAAACTCTTTGGTTATAAAATGAGAGAGAATGTTAATGTCCTTCAGAAGTTCTTAAAACCTAAAACACCCCCCCATGAATCTTAAAAGCTCTTTAAAATCAGCCATAGTTTTTGATCTTGAAGAATCCAAAGGTACTTGTTGAAGATGTGTTTGAGTTCAACAGTAGACTGGCACGTGTTAATTTATTTTTTATTTTTTAAGAAGATTTTATTTATTTATTTGACAGAGAGAGAAGGAGAGGACAAGCAAGGAGAGTGGGAGAGGGAGAAGCAGGCTCCCCGCTGAGCAGGGCGCCTAAGGCAGGCTGGATCCCAAGACCCTGGGATCATGATCTGAACTGAAGGCAGCCCGCGGCTTAACCGAGCTACCGAGGTGCCCAAGGAAGCCTTCTTTGTTATCATTTGTAATTTAAAGCTAAGTTCTCTTGCAGTCATTTTTCCCGAGTTCTACAACATGCTTTCATCAGTAAACTTTTACCAAAAGAAAAAGAAAAGATTAGGTAATGGTCAGCAATGAGAAAGAAGTTAGGAAACAGAAACAGAGAAGTCAGATTAAACTATTTTTGAGAATCTAAGTATTCCTATATGTGTTTGAACTGAGGAAAGCATTATATAGCATTCCAAGATTCAAAAGCAGATCTAGAAGTGAGTCCTGCTTTGACATTTCAACAGATTGAAAAATAACTTCCTTGGGACTGGATGCCAAGGACTGAAGTATTACAAGCACATCAAACCTCAACCTTTTCCCCATACACCTTCCCTTTGATCATATTCATACCGCTTCATGGAGCACCAGTGTGCTAAGAATCTTTTACTCCTTACCTTCGTCATGGGTCTATCTCCTGTGCTCAGACCCAGGATTTCTGTCTGGCTCTGGCTCTGTATTCCTGGATGTTCGTTCTCTAAAAGCCTTGGTTTAAACTCAGTAGTTCGTAAGCCACTATTTCAGAAATTGTATTTTAGATGTGAATTCTCTGTAGCAGGACAGTATTAAACAAAGAAAAAGACAGAATAGTGTACAAATATTGGAGTACATTGTATATAGTAAGAGTAGGTAATTTTATACACTTTTTTGTTTTAGTTAAAATATCTATGTATTTGCACATATATTGTGATGTAACATGTTTTTTAATTTTAGTTGTAGTAAGAAAATTTTTGAAAAAAACACTGCTCTAAATTTCATCTCTAACTATATAACATGGTGATTATGAGGGTTTAATAACTGAGAAGATCTCTCAGAAAGTATAATACTGCTCAAATATTACTATTAATTTTAGTTCATTGTCAAAGATGCTTATACTACCAATGGTTTGTACTTTACACTTAGATAAAACCTTTTTTACCTATGGATCGTATTTTTTAGAGTTATATTCAGTTTTTCATTCCTTTGTGTGGTGGAATTAGCATTTTCAAGTGGTTTAGAAGTTTCTTCAGGGATACACTGCATTGTATTTTTACTTAATGAGAGAGAAATGAGGAATGGTTATCACCTGGCTTTCATTTTGAACTCTCAAGGAAATGGTTTTATGGGCCCTCTTTGATATAAAGGAGCTAGTTTCAGATTTCACTATGTTGCGAAATTCTCTATTCTTTTTACTGTCTAATCCTTGCCCCCCAGTTGAAAAATGCAGAGTGGTATTCTATTCCACTATCTACCTGTTCAATATTTGTGCATATTCTTTGAGCCAACCTTTCTTCTTGTAGGAATTTATCCTGAGGAAATAATTGGCACATGGACAAAGCGGGTCATATAGCATGGTATTTAGGTATGCATGCCCCTGGTGTGTGTGGGCTCACATCACATCCTGCCACTAAATAGCTGTGTGACTTGGGCAAGTGACCTCATCTCTTTAAGCCTAACTTTCTTTTTCTGTAAGTGGGAATAATGATTATTATCTCCCTTACACAGTTGTTAGGAGGATTAAATGAGACAGTATTTGGGGTTTAGAACACTGTTCAGTGCATAATAAAATGCTTAATAAATGTTAACTATTTTCTTCATCATAGAAATTAGTTTTCTTATTATAAATGTTAGCTGCTATTATGCTAATTTTCTTATTCGTTCTAATTTTTAATGGTGGAAAGATAAACTCCAAAAACCACTATCAAATAAAATTCTTTTCTGTAGTGGAAGATCTTATCCTCAAGTGTTACAGTATTTTGTGAAATTCGTATGTTTTTACGTGTGTAGTAGAACTATTCGCTGTCATCAAGATTAATGGCATGGAAGTGCTGCATATCACTACATTCTACAAACAAAGATTTTATTTTATTTTTAATCTATTTTTATTTGGCACCTATAATGATGTGATAAACAGGGGCACGGTTTAATGTCTTTGGGACTAGATTCTTCCCCTTGTCTATGTTTCTAATACTAAGGGAATTCTAGGTGTACAACTTTTTACGCTATTGCCTCTTTAAACATTCAAAAATATTTAAAAAGAATAATTTAAAAATATTAAAAAGAATAATAAAGTAGTCCCCTGCCAGTTTCCCAATATTCTACTGATTAATATTTTTGTGAGTACAAGTTGTAACTTTGATATGGTTGAGAAATGCTGTTAGTTTATGTCTGCTTTATTCCGTAGGTTCAAGGTTTTTTTAAAATATAGGTTTACTTAATGACTACCTAGGGCTTTAAGGCTTTTTCCCCAGGCTCCAGGAAATTTTGCCGGTTAGATTACTTATGATATAACACAAAGACACTAGATGGCTGCCAGATAACTTTCTTAAACATAATCCAAAATTAAAACTTTTTTATTTAGGACTTATAGAGTAATCAAGAAAAATACATCTGTGCATGTTAATAAAGGATATGGACTATGGTATTAATTCAAGAGTGTAATGTTTTAAAGAACAATTGATAATTGCTGACCATTCAATTTTAACACTAAATTAAAATGAAGAAGAGTTTGTTGAAAGGGGGTTTGTAATTATGTGTTGATATTTATGCGTGTAAAGGAAGATGAGAATATAGTTGTGAATCTCAGCTGTATTTCTGGGGCAAGTCTTAACTACTTTGACACAGACATTAAATAGTTTGACCATTTTTTAAAAAGTTAAACTTCAGTTGCCATGTGAGTTAGTATGTCCACTCTTAGGTGTATACAAAACAGTTGACAACATATGTCACCCAGCAACTAAATATTCATAGCAACATTAATCATAATAACCAGAAAGTGGAAATAACAGAAATGTCCATCGGATGAAAAATGAAAAAAAGGTAGCATATCCATACAATAGAATGCTTTGCATTTATCAAAAGGAATGAAAGGCTGTTACATGCTATAACATGGTTGAAACTTGAAAACATTATTCTAAGTGAAAGAAGCCAGATACAAAATGTTTTGTATGATTCCATTTATATGAAATGTTCAGAACAGGCAAATCTATGACAGTGATAGTGTTTTCCAGGGGCCGAGGGGAGGAGAGAATGGGGAGTAACTGCTAACTGGTATGGAGATTTCTTTTTGGAATGACAGGAATATTCTGGAATTAGATAGTGGTGATGGGCCTAACTTAATGAATACACTAAAAATTGCTGAATTGTACACTCAAAAAAAGATAATCTCATAATAAAAAAAAATTTCACAGAGTGGGATTAGGAACAGAGTAGACACTGCAGAAGAAAAAGATCAATGAACTTCCATGTATAGCAATAAAAGCTAGCCTAAAGAAAACACAGAGAGAGCAAAGTCCAGGAAAAAAAAAAAACACAATAAAACAACAGGCATCAAACACAGCCCCAGTGACATGTAGGACAATATCAAGTAGTCTGATAGACATGTAATTGGAATCCTGGTGGAAGCCCCTAAAAACTAGCTCATGAATTTTTCTTTTTAACCCCGTCCCCATCATTCTTAGAGCACTTTCTTACTTTCTGGCAGGAAAAGATCTTCTATTCTTTCCCTAGCCCTGGAATCAGGCATTTCCTTAAGAATTCTTCGTTCTTTTGAGTAGAGAATGAGATATAGAAGCCAAGATTTAGTGCTTGATGTGTTCATTGTTATTGGAAGTATTGTTTGTAGATAGAATTCTCCTGTTTGCTATAGAATCCCCACTTCCTCGATAATTATGGGACTGCTGTGATTGTTCATCGATGCTGTGACATGTTCATCCATGTTTATGTGATCTGAGTCTGACACTGCAAAGGATCAAACGCGGTAACAGCATCAGCAGCTCCAGCTACTCCCCCTCAGAGCCCTCCAAACATGGCTTAAGACCCTGAATTGGCCCTTTTGCTTCATGTCACAAGGTCAAAACACAGCTGGAGCTTTTTAATTTTTGCATTCTGAGGTGTGTGAAAAGTAATTTTGTTGCTGTTTATTGGTCATGTGGGTTTCTTCTTGGGTGAAATACTTTTTCTGTCCTTTATTCATTTTTTCTTTCTTTTTTTTTTTTTTTGCATTCTAAAAATATATTTTAGATACTATTTCATTATACATTGTGTCTTACATATACCATTTCCTAGTTTGTGGCTTCTCTTTAGGTTTTAATCAAAAGGTAAAAAACTTTTATTTTGGTCAAATTTATTTACTTGTGTATCTTTAAGAAATCTTTCAGACACAAAGAGATTCTGTAATTCTAAGATTTTTAAGTTTTGTTTTTTTGTGTTTGGGTATCTAATTTCTCTTGATTCATTTAATTTCTTTTTTAAATTGACTGTATTAATCAAAACCACATTGAGATATTAACTTATATCAGTTGGAATGGCAAAAAATAACAAGACAGGAAACAACTGTTGGCGAGTATGTGGAGAAAGGGGTACCCTCTTATCATGTTGGTGGGAATGCAAGTGGGTGCAGCCACTCTGGAAAACAGTATGGCGGTTCCTCAAGATGAGCCACCCTAATAACCCAATAATGTACCCATTTTAAGTACAGTTCAGTGAGTTTTGATGAATGTATACTAGTGTAATTACTATTGCAATTAAGGTAACAAACCCTTTCCATTACTCCTGAAGAATCTTTTTTTTTTTTTTCACTTTTTTTTTATTATGTTCAGTTAGCCATTGTATAGTACATCATTAGTTTTTGATGTAGTGTTCAGTGATTCACTAGCTGCATAAAACACCCAGTGTTCATCACAAAATGTGCCCTCCTTAGTGCCCATCGCCTGGTGACTCCATCCCACCCCCCCCCAACTGAAACCTTCAGTTTGTTTCCCAGAGTCCATAGTCTCTCATAGTTCATCTCCCTCCCCAGTTTCTCCCCTTTCAGTTTTCCATCCCTTCCCCTATGGTTCTCTGCACTATTCCTTATATTCCACATATGAGCGAAACCATAGAATTGTTTCTCTGCCTGACTTATTTGACTTAGCATAATCCCCTCCAGTTCCATCCATGTCGATGCAAATGGTAGGTATTCATTCTTTCTGATGGCTGAGTAATATTCCATTGTATATATGAATCACATATTTTTTTATCCATTCATCTGTTGAAGGGCCTCTCAGCTCCTTCCACAGTTTGGCTATTGTGTACATTTCTGCTATGAACACTGGAGTGCATGTGCCCCTTCTCACTACACCTGTATCTTTGGGGTAAATACCTAGCAGTGCAATTGCTGGGTCATAGGGTAGCTCTCTTTTTAATGTCTTGAGGAAACTCCATCCTGTTTTCCAGAGTGGCATACCAGCTTGCGTTCCCACCAACAGTGTAACAGGGCTCCCCTTTCTCCACATCCTTGCCAACACTTGTCTCATGTCTTGTTAATTTTTGCCATTTTAACTGGTGTAAGATGATATCACATTGTGGTTTTGACTTGTATCCTGCCACATTGTTGAAAGGACAGCCTTTGCAGTATCCCATAGGTTCTGGACCAATGTGTTTTCATTCTCATTAGTTTCCATGACTTGTTTAAGTTCTTCCTTAATTTCCTGGTTGACCCAGTCATTCTTTAGTAGGATGTTCTTTAACTTCCACGTATTTCAATTCCTTCCAAATTTTTTCTTGTGATTGAGTTTCAGTTTCAAGGCACTGTGGTCAGATAACATGCAGGGAATAATCTCAGTCTTTTAGTATTGGTTGAGACCTGATTTGTGACCAAGTATGTTATCTATTCTGAAGGAAGTTCCTTGTGCATTCAAGAAGAATGAGTATTATGTTGTTTTAGGGTGGAATGTTCTATATGTATCTACAAAGTCCATCTGGTCCACTGGGTCATTCAAAGCTCTTGTTTCTTAATCTTCTGCTTAGATGACCTGTCCATTGCTGAGAGGTCTACTAGTATTAATGTATTATTATCAATATGATTCTTTATTTTGGTTAACAGTTGGCTTATGTAGTT
The DNA here is from genome assembly GCF_002288905.1 of Enhydra lutris kenyoni. Taxonomy (NCBI): domain Eukaryota; kingdom Metazoa; phylum Chordata; class Mammalia; order Carnivora; family Mustelidae; genus Enhydra; species Enhydra lutris. Next base: position 11,239,345 of record NW_019154134.1, on the reverse strand, counting down.
GGCTGCTCTCATGTTGGGGGCAGAGATACTTAAAATTGTTTCTGTGGGATAGTTTTAAGTATGATAATAGTGTTCCTTTATATCTCTTACTACAGTCTTTGGTTTAAAAATCCAACTTGTCTAATATGAGAATTGCTACCCCAGCTTTCTTTTGAGGTCCATTTACATGATAAATGGTTCTCCATCCCCTTACTTTCAATCCAGAGGTGTCTTTAGGTTCAGAATGAGTCTTTTGTAGGCAGCATATGGATGGGTCCTGTCTTTTTATCCAATCTGAAACCTGTGCCATTTCATTTTTCAGGCTGTTCACGTTGAGAGTAACTATTGAAAGATATCAATTTAGTGCCATCGTATTGCCTGTGAAGTCCCTGTTTCTGTAGATTATCTCTGTTACTTTCTGGTCTATATTACTCTTGGGGTCTTTTTTCTTTTATAGAACCCTCCCCTCTCTGGCTGCCTTGGTGGTCACATATCCTTTCACTTTCTGCCTGTCCTGGAAGCTCTTTTTCTCTCCATCCATTCTGAATGACAGCCTTGCTCAATAAAGTATTCTTGGTTGCATGTTCATCTCATTTAGTACCCTATTATGTCTTGCCAGGTCTCTATGGACAGGTCTAATGTTATTCTGATATTCTTCCCTCCATAGGTAAGACATCTCTTTCCCCTAGCTGCTCTCAGGATAGCTGCCTTGGCTCTAAGATTACCAAGTTTTACTATTATATACCGGAGCATTGGTCTATTTTTATTGATCTTGGGAGGGGTCCTCTCTGCCTCTTGGACAGGGATCCTCCTTTTCGTCCCCAGATTAGGTAAGTTCTCAGCTATGGTTTGCTGAGAACTCTCTCTCTCTCTCTCTCTCTCTCTACCCCCTCAGGGATCCCGATAATTCTGACCTTGGAATGTTTCATGGTGTCATTGATCTCTCTACTTCTGATCTCATGAGCTTATAGTTTAACTCTATCATTTCTGACTTCTTTCCTTTCTATCAGCTTATCTTCTAGATCACTAATTCATTCTTTCTCATTTACCTTGGCATTCAGAGTATCCAGTTTAGACAGCATCTCCTTCATAGCATTTTTAATTTCATTGACAGTAACTCTACATTCTGCCCTTAAAGATTCTATACTGTCACTAATAGTTTTCTCAAGCCTAAGTAGCAACTTTATAAATGTTACTCTGAAATCTTTTTCTGACATCTTCCTTAGATCCATATCCATTAAGTCTGTGGCAGAGGTCATTGTCTCTGGTTCTTTCCTTCGTTGGGAGCTCCTCCTCCTAGTCATTCTCTTGAGGGATGGCTGAGGGAATGTACAGAGTCCAAAATATCAACCACGACACAGGCAAGATGAACCTAAGGAAAATATGGAGTGTCAGAAGCCACCAATCTCATGCTGATTTTGTGGGTGTTCAGGATGGTTTGGTAGATAACCAGCTCAATTCAGGGGACTGGCAGTGGCAATGAGTTTCCCTACTCCTCCACCATCTTGCCTTTTTTTCCACTTCTGAAGTTTCACTTGTGCTCTTTCTTCAGCAGTACCCAACCCCATACTGGTACCAGACAACTGGAAATAGAAGTTTTCTATGCTATAGGTCGGGTTTTCTTTGTAAGAGTTGCATACAAGTGAAAGTATGCAGTATGTACTTTCTATCTGGCTTCTTTTGCTCAACACAGTATTTTTGAGATTTCATTCATGTTACAGGTACCAGTAGTTGTTACACTGTTTTGCTGAGTATTCTATTGCATGGATATAGTACAAACCACAATTATCTTCTCACTTGTTGAGGAACATGTGGATTGTATTCAGTCTTGGACTACTATGAATAAGGCTCTATGAACATATGTCTTAACTTCTTTTGTATAAATAGGAGTGGAATTATTGAGTCATGTGATAAATGTATGTTGACTTTCATTATGAAACTGACAAGCTCTTTTCCAAAACAGTTGTGTCATTTTACATTCCCATCAGTGATGCATGAGAGTTTTAGTAGCTCTAAATCCTTATTAACATTTGGCACTGTCAGTCTTTTGTTTTACCTCACCTAGTGGGTATGTGATAGTATATTTTCATGGTTTTTAGCTGTATTTTTCTGATGACTAGTAATGTTAAGCATGTTTTTGTTTGCCCAGTGGCTGTTCTGTATCTTCTTTTGCAAAGTGTCTTAAAATATTCTGGTTTTTATTGGCTTGTTTGTTCTCTTATTATTGAGTTGTAAGAGTTATTTCCATATTCAGTGTGTAACCCAGACTGTTCTTTTCTTTTTCCTTTTCTTAATAATGTCTGGAAAAGCAGAAGCTTTTCATTTTGATGAAGTCCATTTTGTCATTTTCTTTTATGATTTGTGCTTTTTGGTCTCAAGAAATCTTTGCCTAAGTTTAAATATTGTATTGCTTCACATATAATGTTACCACCTTACCATAATACCTTTTTTTTTTTTTTTTTAAAGATTTTATTTATTTACTTGTCAGAGAGAGAGAGGGAGAGAGAGCAAGCACAGGCAGACAGAATGGCAGGCAGAGGCAGAGGGAGCAGCAGGCTCCCTGATGAGCAAGGAGCCCAATGTGGGACTCGATCCCAGGACGCTGGGATCATGACCTGAGCCGAAGGCAGCTGCTTAACCAACTGAGCCACCCAGGCGTCCCCCATAATATCTTTTTATATTCTTTCTCCTGCCCTTTGTGATATTGTTGTCATACATTTTTGTCTGACATGTATTTTATAGCATCTGTTATAAACCATATTGTATGTTATTTTTTCTTTAGACAGGTAATTTTCTTTTAAAGAAATTAAGGAATAAAAAACAAGTCTTATTTATTCATATGTTAACCTTTTCTGGTAATCTTCATTCCTTTATGCAGATTTAGGTTTCCATCAGGTATCACTTTCCTTCTGTTTGAAAAATGTCCTTTAACATTTTTTTATGGTATAGGTGTCTTGGCAGCAGATTTTCTCAGCTTTTTTTGGGGGGGTAGGGAATTCTGAAAAGTCTTTGTTCAGACTTAGTTCTGAAAAGTATTTTTAGCGGATATAGAATTCTAAGTTAACGGTTTTCTTTTATCAGCACTTTGATGATGTCTTCTGGCTTGGATATTTAAAGATGTCTTCTGGCTTGAATCATTTCTGATGAAAAGTCTGTGATCATTACTTATTTTTGTTCCTCTGTTTATAATGTATCTTTTTTTTCCTTTTGCTTTTGACAATTTCTTTATCACTGATTTTTTAGGAATTTAATTATAATATACTTCTAAGAGGTTTCTGTGTTTATTGCCCTTTGATTAACTGATTTTTTCCCCTATGTTGATTAATAGATTTCACACCAAATTTGGAAAGTTTTTAGGCATTATTTCTTCAATTATTTTTTCTGTGACTCCTTCCACTTTTCTAATGACTCATTTTAGGTCACTTGGTATTTTCCCTCCAGTTGCTGCCGCTCTCTTCATTTCTTTCCCTTACTTTTTGTCTTCTTTGCTTCTGTTTTGGCTAATTCATTCTATTGTCTAAGTCTTCTTTGTTTTCTTTTGAAGTGTTAGTCTGCTATGGTTCCCTTCCAGTGAGTGGTTTTTTGTTGTTGTTGTTTTTTTTTTAGAGGATTAATTTTTTTTCATCTCTAGAAGTACCATTTGGTTCTCTCTTACATCTTCCATTTCTCTCCTTCCTGTATTCATATATATATATATATATATATATATATATATATATATATATTTAAATACAAGAACTAGAATACCTTTTGTAACACACTTTTCTCTAAATCCTTCATCTCTGTCATTTCTGGTGCTATTTTTATGATTTTCTACTGATATACGGGAGGTCACACCTTTCTGCTCCTTGGCTTATCTAGTTATTTTGTTTGAACAAAATTTTTGTCATTGTTGAGTGTCTGAATTTTATTGTCTTCCTTTGAAGATGGTGAGCTTTGTTCTGTTAGGTAGTTAATGTAACTGAATTAGATTCATCTGCATCTTATTTTTAAAGCTATTTTTCAGACCCAACTAGACTAACCTTTTCTGAAGGGGAGTCTGGTCCTACTGTTGAAGCATAAACTGATAGCTTTCTACATAATGCCTTCTGTCATGAGCAGGGTTGTCTACTCTGTGAGCTCTGGGAACTGAATGAGTGATCATTCAGTTCAAAGCTCATGGGTTGTTTTTTGTATGACCTCAGCTTTGCTTTAATCATGTATGTGCTTTTCGGTATTCATCAGAGTCTCAGGGGATTTTGCTGCAGCTTTATGGAACCCTTTTCCTGTTTAGCTCCCTGCAGATGGAACTCTGCTCTACAAGGTCCAGCTGATCTGGGCTCCAGGAACTCCAGTGTTTCTCTTCCCTCTACTATGAGAGATCTCATCTCTGTTCCTTGTTTGGAATGTGCCACTAGGCAGAATGTGAGGAAATTGTATAGCTTATTTGTTTTGTATCCTTTTCTCAGGGATTGTTGTCCTGTCTTATTGCCCCATGGATAGAAACAGTTATTGCATAATATTTGCCTAGTTTTCTAGTTGTTTGTGGAGGGAGAGTTAGTCTGGTCCTTGCTATTCCATCTTGCTTGGAGTCAGAATTTCCTGTATTTTTAATAAAGCAAGACACTGTCATTTCATTTTTTTTCTTTCCATACAGTTATCAGATTATTCCAAACACCACTTTGGAACAGACCATTCTTTCCTCACTGATTTGTGATGACATTTCTATGATATATTATGTTCCCATGCGTACTTATGCCCCTTTCTAGACTTTCAGCGTTGTCCTATTGGTCTTTTGTGTATTCCTAAGGTAGCATCGAACTACAGCTTTGTAACAAATCTTGCTTTCATGTCAGGTGAGTCTCTATTCCTAATTCTTGCATTTTATGGACATTGGATAACTTCTTTTATCTTTTTATCTATTTGAATTATTTGATTAGAGTAAGAACTTTCTACCTACTTAAATGAACTTTTTTTTTTTTTAAGATTTTATTTATTTATTTGATGGAGTGAGAGATCACAAGTAGGCAGAGAGGCAGGCAGAAGTTGGGTGGGGGAAGCAGGCTTCCTGCTGAGCAGAGAGCCTGATGCGGGGCTTGATCCCAGGATCCTGAGATCATGACCTGAGCCGAAGGCCGAGGCTTAACCCACTGAGCCACCCAGGTGCCCCTTAAATGAACTTTTTATTTGAATTATTTGATTGGAGTAAGAAATGAAGGCAAGTCAGCTGTTGTAGTTCATCCTTGAAATCTTGTGTTCAGCCACACAGATGCTATATCGGTTATATCTATAGCAGATGAAGTACTATTAAAATGTAAGCTTTTTGCCTAAAGAACAATTTTCACTTAGGTTTTAAGATACTAGGATTGTACATTATACATTAAGAGGCAATCCTAGCAAAGACTTCTGTAATCTTTATGTAAACAAGGAGCCAACTATCAAATGGCTGTCAAATGATGTAATAGACTCTCATTAATGGCAACAAAGGCATTCACATTCTTTCTGTGAAAGTCAAGCAAAATTTAATAAAAGTTTTATAGGACCTTCTAACATTACCAGACATTGTTCTTCTTCTTCTTTTTTTTTTTTTTTTTAAGATTTTATTTATTATTTGACAGAGAGAGAGATCACAAGCAGTCAGAGAGGCAGGCAGAGAGAGAGGAAGGGAAGCAGGCTCCCCGCTGAGCAGAGAGCCTGACGTGGAGCTTGATCCCTGGACCCTGGGATCACGACCGGAGCCAAAGGCGGAGGCTTCAACCCACTGAGCCACCCGGGCGCCCCCAGACATTGTTCTTTGTACCTAATAATAATGTGGACATGAGATTTTTTGCCAGTGACCCCAAGAGTCATAATTGTGAGAGTCTTTGTGAATTATGCATTGTAAATTTGTATATGTGGATGATGTTTACACGTTTATATTTTTTCCCAGCCTATGTAATATGGTTATGCAACCTTTGAGGCAGTTAGGCTTGAGGAGAGCATTCTTAGATGATTTGTCACTCAGTAACACAGCTATGCTGGGGCACTGTGAAATTTTATTTATTCTCTTATTGTAGAGGCCCAGAGCCAAATTCACATCTGTGTACTACTATGCAATACACTTTTTAACTAGCTTTTAAAAAGAATCTAGCCAGAGTTGCATCTGATTCACATCATATTTTCCACCCTGGTATTTTAATGCTTTGAAGTTCAGTAGTAGTAATGGTAGTAGTTGCAGCAGCCAACATCAATGCTCTTAAAACTTTCAATTCACCTAAGCTTCCCTTTATAGCCCATGGGCCCCCGTAACAGTACAATGATTTGGTTTTACAACTGTCCACAACAATTTACTGCTAGGTTAATGGGGATTCATGCCCAAGCATATGCAATCAGTGGGAACTGGGCCTGAAGCCAGATATTCTAGCTCTGTTCCTAGCAAGGGATAGGTCATTGTCATTCCTTCATATGTTCAGAAAATGTTTATAAAGCTCCTGTGATCTACAAGGTGCTCTTTTAGCCATTGGAGGTATATCAATAAACAAAACTGACAAGAATCCCTGCCCACGTGGAGCTTATATTGCAGGAAGGCAGAGGGGAGACCATGGTACATAACAAAAAAGTAAATTCCATAATACATTAGGAGGTGATTATGTATAATTAGAAAAAAATAAAGCAGGTGGGGGAACAATATATATATACATGAGACATAATAAGATATGGTGAAATCTGACTGTCCAAATGTGTTTATAATTTGGAAAAAGGATTTGCAGGATAATGTGATAGAAAGCTTCATGGAAAACATAGAAGGCTTTGTGGAAAAATAGATCTAGAATATAGTGAGTTCTTTCCAGTTCCAGCGCTGCCACTTCATCCAGACCATCAGGCCCTTCATCCTCTTCCTTCCTTGCTACCCTCGCAATCTGTTTTCTCAGCAACTGCCAAAGTACTAAGTAATTCAAGTTAAACGACTCCCCTGCCCAGAGCCGTCTCATGGTTTCTCAGGTTACTCATAATAAAACCTGAAGTCCTTAACAATAGTCTGCAAGGTTCTTTGTGGTCTGGCTCTTGCCTTCCACTGTAATGGCATTTCCGACTTGAATGTTCTTATACGCTGCTCTCTCTTTACACTGGCCTCACTGCTGTTCCTCACATACTCCACACGGACCCTCATCACAATCTTCATAATCTTCATAATCACCGTTTCCTCCGCCTTGAAGATGTGTCTCCGGTATTTCCTTGGCTTACTCTCATTACCTTCAGATCTCTGCTCAAACTTCACCTCCTTACAGAGAGACCTTTCATAAAAACCCAGAAGTGTTCTTCTGAGCACATCCCATCACTCGCAGCTTCTTTTCTCTATTTCTATCCATAGCATTTTTCTACCTGACATATTTATGTACCACTTTGCTAATTAGCTACTGGAAAGTAAGCTCCATGAGATCAGGAAGGATTTTGTATTATTCCCCACTGTATGTCCTCTTCTAAAATATTTCCCAGGGGCGCCTGGGTGGCTCAGTGGGTTAAACCTCTGCCTTTGGCTCGGGTCATGATCTCAGGGTCCTGGGATCGAGCCGCACATCGGGCTCTCTGCTCAGCGGGGAGCCTGCTTCTCCCCCTCTCTCTGCCTGTCTCTCTACTTGTGATCTCTCTCTCTGTGTCAAATAAATAAAATCTTTAAAAAAAAAAAATAGTTCCCAGAATATAGGCAAGGCTTACTGAATATTCATTGGATAAATAAATAAATTAAAATATAGTCATAAACATTTTTTCTCTCCATAGATTTATGTAGAATTGAAAGAGGTCTAGTGATGATGATCAGCAACAATATTTTCAGTGAACATCTAGGACTGCACTGGGTGTTTGTTTTTTAGAGTGTATCTTATTTATCTATTATTATCTATTTATTTTAGTTTCATGGGTAGAATTGTGATTCATGTATGCATACAACACCCAGTGCTCATTACATCATGTGCCCTCCTTAATACCCATCACCCAGCTATCCTTTCCCCCCAGCCCCTTCCCTCCAGCAAATCTGTTCGTTTCCTATTGTGAAGAGTCTCTTATGGTTTGTCTCCTCTCTGATTTTGTTCTGTTTTATGCTTCTCTGTTTTGTTTCTTAAATTTCACATATGAATGACATCATGTGATAGTTGTCTTCTTCTGACTGATTTATTTTGCTTAGCATAATACTCACTAGTTCTAACCATGTTGCTGCAAATGGCAAGATTTCATTCTTTTGATGGTTATGTACTATTCCATTGTTTGTATGTGTATATCTATATCTGTATCTATCTATCTACATATCACGTCTTCTTTATCCATTCAGTTGTCGATGGACATCTGCACTCTTTCTATAGTTTGGCTGTTGTTGACATTGCTGCTATAAATATTGGGGTGCAGGTGCCCCTTTGAATTACTATTTGTATCCTTCAGATAAACACCTAGTTGAACTGGGTATATTAGAGGTCCTCTCCTGCCTCCTTTTCCCTCCCATGCACACCCACTGCCTTTAGGATCAAACCTAAGCTCCTTGGTCTGGCATTCAAGGCCTTCTAAGGTCTTGTCTAAGTTGACCTTTCCAGCTCCACTTCTCCGCCAAGCCCTCACCTTCACGGCCCATGCTGCAGTCCTAAGGAGTGACTTACAATTCCCCTCAGTGCCCCTTGCAGATGTCTCTTGCAGCATCTCTCAGATTTTGCTGCTTGTATTTGATGGGTGTCTCTTCACATCGCATAAGCTCTTCAGAGTAGGGGATCTGGCATATTTTCATATTTTGAGGACTTGGCACAGTTCCTGGCAGAGCATAGGTGGTCAGGAAATCCTTATTGAAAGCCAAAGATGGTTTTGCCTCCAAGACAGAGACTAGCAGGAACTTGAAGAGGTTGGGAATGGAAAAAATAAATTGATGAAAGCAGTTTCGTCTCATCAGAGGGTTTGTTTGGGGACAAATGGGATTGAAGAGAACGCAATATTAGAAAACTTTAATTTTTAGCACAGTATTAGAATACTCTAGTTTGGGTGAGGAGAGATGGCATATAATATGATTGAATTGGTTTCCTCAGCTAGAAGAAAACAGCTTACATGAGAGGAAGGGTTATTTGACATGTGTTGTTTGGAAACAAGTACAGCCATCTGTCAGTGGTCTGACTGTAGGCCTGTCAGCCCTATTATTCAGTCTGTAAGAATCATGCCAAATAGTGACCCTGCTCTTCCTGGGGACAAAATATGAGGAGGAGAATTCAGGGGCAGTAGTGGTGCATTCATGTCCTTGCTCATCCTGTCTCAGTCCTAGTAACTATGAGTGCTGAGGGTTAGGTTAGACTCAACCTGATGTTGGTTCAGTGGGAAAGAAGGCTATGAATATCTGCTTGCATCTGGCAAGGGTGTGAGGGAGGGAAATGGCTGTATTTGTTTTATACATTTGTCATCCCTAGTTGATGGTTTGTATTTTCTGTGCTGATTCAGTGGATCTGTAATCAGTTGGCCCAGCATAGTTGAATATGTGGACACATTTTGTATAATCTTAATAATATGTATTTTGAAAAATGTAAACATAATAGAGTCAAGGAGGCTATTGGTTTTAAAAGATTAAAAATTTTTTGGGGCACCTGGGTGGCTCAGTGGTTAAGCCTCTGCCTTCGGCTCGGGTCATGATCTCAGGGTCCTGGGATCGAGTCCCGCATCGGGCTCTCTGCTCTGCAGGGAGCCTGCTTCCTCCTCTCTCTCTCTCTGCTTGCCTCTCTGCCCACTTGTGATCTCTCTCTGTCAAATTAAAAAAAAAAAAAAAAGATTAAAAATTTTTTTCTCAAAAGGTTTGTTACAGAAAGAGAAAATGGCTATTGAAGCATTTCAGGTTTGCTGCCTTCTCCTGCCACCTGAAAATAGAAGAAAGTTACAGCTCTTGATGAGGATGATGGCAAGGATCTGCCTAAATAAGGAGATGCCACCCCTATGTGATGGCTTTGGGACCCGAACACTGGTAGGTTGATCTCTAACATCTAACTTGACTTGAGTTTTTGGAATACAGTTCAACTAAATAAAGTTTACTAGCTTGGCAACCCAAGGAAGGCGCCAAGGTAGGCTTGCTCAAAGAGCCACAGCTTGGAAACCGCACAGGCGGGATCACACTTCCAGTGTTGGTGTATTAAAGAACATAATGGAAAGCGAAGTGAGTAGGGATAGAATCTGAATGTAGAGGTATCTGTGGTCTCCTGCCTACTGTCAACATAAACGGAAGGAAGGGAGGACAATAAGGATAAGGGTCCTTTCAAGAAAAAGACATACTTTCCTCCAAGACAGAAAGGGTTGTGAAGCATTTGTTATTATAACAAGTAGGAGAGGGGCAGCACATATAATGGGGTAAAGAGGAAAGAAATAAAACATAGAGTTGGGCCAGACAGCCTGGGGGGAGACAGAGAATTTGTTCTCTTGGGGTATGATCTAAGGGTCTATGAGTAAGGATATTTCTTAACATATTTTCAATTTGGCTTAAAAACATATATGCTAGTTTTGAATTCTACTTTCTTGTGTCAGCATGTCTTTTAAAATAGGGCTCATGTTTAGAATTTCTTCTATGTAATTTTTTTTTTTTTAAGATTTTATTTATTTATTCAACAGAGATCACAAGTAGGCAGAGAGCTAGGCAGAGAGAGAGGGGGAAACAGGCTCCTTGCTGAGCAGAGAGCCTGATGTGGGGCTCGATCCCAGGACCCCGAGATCATGACCCGAGCCAAAGGCAGAGGCTTTAACCCACTGAGCCACCCAGGTGCTCCTTCTATGTAATTTCTTAATTTTCCTCAAAATTGGAGGTCTTGGAGAAAAACTCCTCACTGGGGTATACATACTTCCCATATGCTGGTGAACCACATTATACCCCTGGGGGTCCTCTGGCCCCATTTTAGAAGTGTTGAGTAAGAGTAAAGAAACACTCAGTGTCCAGTAGAGTCAATCTTGCTTGACCTTCCTTTTGGTTGAGTAGATGGATAATGGGGCTAATGGACCCTTCTGAAAAGCTGAAAAAAACTTTGTACCTATTCCCCAGAAGAATGCACATGGAAAATTTTGCATAGAATTTTAGGGCATTAAGGTTCCCCAGTGTCCATAACCTCCAGGTAAAAAATGTCTGTGTGTCTCTATACACATAAGTGTGAGGGTAGATAAAGTATCATCTGCAGTATGTTGATGACATGCAGTCTTATTAAACAAAATTATGTCATTTCATGCTTATAGGTTTTGAAACAAAATTGTCCACAGTAAAATTAGTAGAAAAGGGGGGGGGGAAATCCTTCCAAATCATAGTTAATATGAATTCTATGGAAGCAACTACATAATATTTTTTATATTTCTGTCTGTTGTAAAGAGTCTCATCACTTAATGCACTTGTTATAAAGTCTCATCATTTCATTCAAATGTGATGGTCAGTTATACACCCAAAATCCTAGAGAAACTAATAGTTAAGTAGGAAAAAATGTAACAGTTGAGGCACATAGGTTGTGCTAGCATATTTCCAAAATTCAAAATGAAATAAGGATATTAGTAAACAAAATGGCTTTAAAGTGCTACATAATTCAAGTGATGGTGGTGATCATAATTTTTCAGAATTTGTTTATATATATTTAAAACTGTCTGTAAAGAGGTGTGCTTTAAAAGCTGCTCAGACAAGCAGTCTCTGCTTAGTCTCTGCTGAGTCTCTGTGAGATGAGATGCACCTTCTGTTCACACTGGTTGATAAGAAGATCAGCCCATTGAGATGACCAGGTGTGGCTAGGTGCCAGATAGGATGTGTACCCTGGGCTGTGGGCCATTTCTCATTGACTGGTCACCTTTGGTTTTTGCAGATTTATTAAATGCAGTTCAGCATAGGAAAAACAACAACAACAAACCTCATCTGTGTTTATTTAAAAAATATCTCCCCCTCTTTTTTCAGATGGTTCAGACATTTTCCCGTTGCATCTTGTGTTCCAAGGATGAAGTAGATTTGGATGAGTTATTAGCTGCTAGGTTGGTGACATTTCTGATGGACAATTACCAAGAGATTCTGAAAGTCCCTTCGGCCTTGCAGACCTCCATAGAGGAGCGTGTGGCTCATCTACGAAGGGTCCAGGTAAAGGAAGGGGTATTAACAGTCCTTTAAAATTGCCAGCAGAAAGTCCTGTAAACTTGCTAGGCCTCTTGGGATTTCTAAATATGAAGAATTAAGTGAATAAATGTGTACAAATTGCTTCCAATGGGGCTTGGTACATGGTGGCCACCATGTGCGTTTAAAAATTTGGAAAATTTTTGAAATGTTTACTAGTTTTATTATGTTGGTCAGTGCTCCATACTTCTGATTGCAAATTCCTTAAATGATAACCTGTTTGGATTTTCGTTTCCAAAGGAGTTAAAATTGGCCTTACCTGTCCTATAAAACTTGTGAAGAGTAGAATGCTCTACTATAAAACCTCTAGCTTAGGGGTGCCTGGGTGGCTCAGTGGGTTAAAGCCTCTGCCTTCGGCTCAGGTCATGATCTCAGGGTTCTGAGATTGAGTCCCGCATCAGGTTCTCTGCTTCAGCAGGAAGCCTGCTTCCCTCTCTCTGTCTCTGTCTGTCTCTCTGCCTACTTGAGCTCTCTGTCTGTCAAATAAATAAATTTAAAAAAATCTTAAAAAAAAAATAAAACCTCTAGCTTAAATATCTGATGTACAGCAGGTCCTCTTTGAAATATAGCCTATTGTTATTTTTGTTGTTATTGTTATATTAAAGTGATACAAAAGAAATATAATACATGACTGTATATGGGCCCCAAAGTGAGGTGTGTATAAGTCTGTGGGTGCAGACACTTGATAAAGGCAGACAGAGGTCTGCTTGGCTCCTTCTGAATGAGTGGCCCTCTTTCTGCTTAAGTACTTTTTGAGGTTCCACAATTAAGGACCAGTGAAATGCTACCTCCTGAAGTATTATTAAAGTTGATAACTGTTCATGTTTTCAGTGTGCAATTTAAATTTTTAATAATTAAAAATTAAAATTTTAAAAATGAAACATTAAACTGTTCATGTTTCCAGTGTGCCTACGTGGCTTTGTTGGTTGAGTGTCTGACTCTTAATTTCAGCTCAGGTCATAATCTCAGGCTTGTGGGATTGAGCCCCCCTCTACCTTGAGCTCTGCACTCAGCTGGGATTCTGCTTCTCTCCTTCTCCTTCTGTCCCCCTACTGCCATGCTCTGTGTGTGTGTCTAAATTAAATAAATCTTTAAAAAAAAAAATTAAAAAATTAAAATAGTTTTGGTAATTATCAACCTTAAATATGTTGAAAGAATTGGGAAATAGAGAAAATGCACACCAAGGGCACCTGGGTGGCTCAGAGGTTTAAGCCTCTGCCTTAGGCTCAGGTCATGGTATCAGGGTCCTGAGATCGAGCCCCGCATCGGGCTCTCTGCTCAGCAGGGAGCCTGCTTCCCCCTTTCTCTGCCTACTTGTGATCTCTCTCTCTGTGTCAAATAAATAAATAAAATCTAGGGGCGCCTGGGTGGCTCAGTGGGTTAAAGCCTCTGCCTTCGGCCCAGGTCATGATCCCAGAGTCCTGGGATCGAGCCCCGCATCGGGCTCTCTGCTCAGCGGGGAGCCTGCTTCCCCCCCTCTCTCTGCCTGCCTCTCTGCCTGCTTGTGATCTCTGTCTGTCAAATAAATAAATAAAATCTTTAAAATAAATAAATAAATAAATAAATAAATAACTTAAAAAAAAAAAAAAAAAGAAAATGCACACCAAAAACTATAAGAGTAACATCCAATGTTCAGTTAGTATTACAGTATTTCAGGTGTTTATCTGTGCTTTGTCTTTTGTTTTCTTTTCTTTTCTTTTTTCTTGCTTTTTCTTTTTCTTTCTCTTCTTGTCCTCTTCTCCGTTCTCCTCTCCTCTCTTCACTTTTCCTTCCTTCCTTCCTTCCTGCCTCCCTCCCTATCTCTCGTTTGTGCCTTATTTTCTCTTGACAATACAAGAAATATTTCCTGTATCACTAAATATTCTTGACTGACCTCATGGTGGTTGAGAGCTTGGACCCTGGAGCTAAGCAGTGCTTGTATTCCTCATGTGCCATTTATTGGTCCTGTGACCTCAGGCACATTTTTTTTTTTTTCAGACACATTTTTTAATGTGTCTCTGCTTCAGCCTCTACCCAGTATCTCTCTCTTCTCATCTGTAAAATGGGATAATAACAGTTAATACCTACCTCCTAGGGATGTTTTAGGGGTTGAATGGCTTAAGATGTGTAAAGTGCTTAGAATGATATTTATTACATAGTAGCCCCTCAGTTGGTAGCTGCTGTGGTTAAGATTATTATCATTAGTGTTATATTATTCCACAATATTGTTATTATTGTTAGTATAGTATTCCATAACATGGATCTATACCATAATTTATTTAAATGGTTTTCTTTGGCTAATATTTAGGTGGTTTCCATTTTCCCCTCTATTTTGCAAATAATAAAATGGTAAACATTTTTGTAGCTAGATTTTTGGGGGGATGATCCATGATTATGTTCTAAGAATGAATTTTTAGGAGTGGCATTACACGGTCAAAGGCCAGGGATGTATTTTAAGTATTGATTGCGTATTGCCAAATTTCCCTTCAGAATGATTGTTCTGATTCATTTTCCCATGAGTAGTCTAAGAAACTTTGCATACTTCTTATTAATATATATATATCTTTGCCATTTTAATTAGTAAAAAGTGTAACCTTACTGCTGCTTTAGTTAAATCCCCCCCAATATGTTTATTACCCAAACTTTAAAAAAAAAAAAAGTAGAGAAGAAAAGAAACTGAATATCTGCAAAGAGAAGGGATGGCAATAGCGATGTTGCCCTGCCTACTGGCTCGGTTCACGGTTCCCAAAGCATAGACCATGCAGCACCTCCTAAGTGAACCCTTTGCTCTCTGCTGATGATCAGAAGGCTGAGCTCTGCTGATTCATTTAACAGCAGATTAGCATGATCTTGTGGAGGGGCACTGCCCTGGCACTAAGTGAAGCCAGTAACTGCTCATTTGTCCAATTACATTTGCTTTCTTGGAAGTACTCAGTGGAATCGCGGAACAGTTGTTTCATATTCAGAGATCCACTCTCTCACATGGCCTGCTCAGCCCTGACAGCATGGCATATCCAGGACAGGGCTTCTTGGAAAAGGAAGTGTTCGTTGGATTGTTCTGGAGGTTTTAGGCCTGACCCTGTGATAGGTAAATTTTGAGGTGGTCATTGTCTTTGACACCAACCTTCTGTTAGCCTTGACTGCAGCCCTCTTCTTCCTTTTGTCATTTAATCATGGGTATCTGGTATTTTTCTTACTAGGGTTCTGGCTGCAGAAGAACTATAGGTGTTATATTTTGGGGAAGACAGAACTCTTGGAGTCTGAACTTAAATACTTTTTATTTTCTTTGTTATTCATGTAACATTGACATACAATGTTATACTGGAAGTTTGTACCTCTGAATCCCCTTCATCAATTCGCTGATCCCCCCACCCCACCTCCATGCCCCCTTTTCTTTGGCAGCCAACAGTTTGTTCTCTGTATTTGAGAGTCTGTTCAGTTTTTTTGCTTGTTTTGTATTTCTGTGGTGGTGTTATTCCTCCTCCTTTATTTCTGATTTTATTTATTTGAGTCCTCTTTTTATGTTGTTAAGTCTGGCTTAAGGTTTATCAATTTTGTTTTTCTTTTCAAAGAGACTGTTCTTGGTTTCATTGATTTCCTTTTATTTTTTTATTTTTTAAAGATTTTATTTATTTATTTGACAGATCACAGGTAGGCAGAGAGACGGGGCGGGGGGGAGGGGAGAAGCAGGCTCCCTGCTGAGCAGAGAGCTCGATGTGGGGCTCGATCCCAGGACCCCAAGATCATGACCTGAGCCGAAGGCAGAGGCTTAACCCACTGAGCCACCCAGGCGCCCTTTGATTTTTTTTTTTTTTTTAACTCTCTTTTTCGTTTATTGCCACTCTATTCTTATTATTACCTTCCTTCTATTAGCTTTGGTCTTTGTCCTTTTTTCTTATTTCCTTTAAGTGTAAGGTTAGGGCATTTATTGTCATTTTTCTAGCTTCTTGAGATAGGTCTTCATCACTATAAACTTCCCTCTTTAAACTGCTTTTACTCTGTTCTGAAGATTGGGACCATTGTGTTTTCATTTAATTTGTCTCCATGTATTCTTTTATTCCCTCTTTGATTTCTTCACTGACCTATTGGTTATTTAGTAGCATATGTTTGTGTCTTTTCTAGGTAGGTTGGTTTGTTTGTAACTGATTTCTACTTTTACACTGTTTTGGTTAGAAAAGATGCTTGTTATTATTTTAGTCTTCTTAAATTTATTGAGATTTAAATTTATTGTGGCTTAACATGTGATCTATTCTGGAAGATGTTCCATGTGCACTTGAAAAGAGTGTGTATTATGCTGTATTTGAGTGGAAATTTCTGTATATATTTGTTAGGTCCACCTAATCTAATGTCTTGTTCAAAACCACTATTTCCTTGTTAATTTTCTGTCTGGATGCCTTCTCCATTGATGTAAGTGGGGTGTTAAAGACTCCTATTATGATTGTATTACCGTCAATTTCCCTCTTTATGTCTGTTAATATTTGCTTTGTTTATGTAGGTGTGAAATTAATATTTTTAATGGATGTTCATTTATTTATAAGTCTTAGCATCATCTTTCCTCTTTTTTCTCCATTTTCCCTTTTGCCCTGTACAGTGTTTGCACATTTGTTTTCTTGCTTTTTACTGTTGACGTATTTGGAGATGTTGTAGTACTTCTCCGTACATAACAGCCATACTACATGTGTGCCTCTATCCTTTCCCAAGGAAGGGAGGTCAGATCCTCCAGATGTGGGAAGGAACCTCCAGAGGAGGAGGTTCACTATTGTAATGAATTACTTTTGTCAACATGTTTAGTTTATGTTTCAATTTAAGATTTTATTTAAAAGAGCCCACCAGGTTTTCTGTTTATCAAAATGGTTCTTGGGTTAAAAAAGGTAAGAACTCTTATTTAAAACTGTGGCTTTAAGTGATTTTTTTCAAATTTATAGAAACACTTTTACTTTTTAATAAAGAGTTTTTCCAAACAAATTGAAGAATGACATGGCATTCCCAGGAGGAGATATGCTCTATTTGATCTGAACCAGAACTTATATGCAAATATACTTATGTCTTTCACTATTAATCCTTTTGCCTCAGATAAAATACCCAGGAGCTGATATGGATATCACTTTATCTGCCCCGTCATTTTGCCGTCAGATCAGTCCAGAGGAATTTGAATACCAGAGAGCATATGGCTCTCAGGAACCTCTGGCAGCTTTGTTGGAGGAAGTCATAACAGATGCAAAACTCTCCAGCAAAGAGAAGAAGAAAAAATTGAAGCAGGTGAAAAGAATGTTCTTCAGAAGCCATGTCTTCTTCCTACTAGTCTTAATATTGTTTTTTCTTTTTATTCTCTGCTTTAATGGGTTTCATGTGAATCTCATCTTCTGAGATGTAGCAGTTTTGAAAGTATATTATTCAAGTCATATACTCCAGAAGTCTCAAGGATGTACTCAGTTGTGATGAGTTTCCCACATCTTATTCTCCAGTGTAGATATTTTACCATTATTGAGCTCTTCATTTATGGAGCTGCTCTCTGTTATTTGTCCTTTGTTTGGGTATTTGGCACGATGTGAGTTAATGGAACAGTTACTTTAAATTCTGAGAAGCTACCAAATGAAGATAGATTCCTCTGATTTTTCCGAAAAGTAAGTTGTACTGAATTTGCAGATATAAGATGTGTAAAATTGAAGAGGCTTTGGTTTTAGATAGCCAGGATTTGGGGTTTAGTTCCTGCTAGGCTACACAGCTTTGGGTTTCATTGAAGAGCTGTTAGTTAAAAATAGATATACTTTGACCATTCTTAGAGTAGTGATTCAAGATTAAGGGAATGGTTTTTATTTTTCAAGACTGATTCCTGCAAGCTTGATTCCTGATCATACCATACATTTGGGATTATACACAGAGCACCAGAGTTCTAGACTCCCAATCATATTTTTCTCAGTAATTTTGGAGAAGAGTTCAGTGTTGGGGATCAAAGAAAAAGCATTATTGCCTCTCTTTAAGCTTTTATATATACTGGAACATTTTCCCTTCCATTTGAGCAGAAGCAGGTGGGGCTGAGTTGGAGAGGCAGGGAGATCGTGAAATGTAGTTGGGCCAAAATTTTCTTCACCCATATAGAACATAAGTTATTTTCAAGTCAGAATTACGTGTGACTATTTTTAAAGTGAAGTCTATTTATAGTTAGCAAGCAGAGGAAATTTTAAGAAATAGGACTGAAATGAGAAGTTTGTTTGAAGGTTGGATCAAATTAAAGTTGAATTAGATCTGTAGCAAGTGGAATTAAATGATCTCACAAAAAGAAATGGATTTGTGTTGGAGTGAATTTGATTATGATTTGTCATCATCTTATTCTCTTTCTGATGGAAAACAATAAACATTAAAACAAAATAAAGACAACCTCTTATGGAATCAGATCAGGAAGTCTTTAATTTTAAAATTAGATCACCTAATTTTATTGGTTCTTATCTGTTTTTTTACTCATCTTGAATTTTTTTTTTCAGTTTCAAAAATCCTATCCCGCAGTCTACCAAGAGCGATTTCCTACACCAGAAAGTGAAGCACTTCTGTTTCCTGAGAAACCGAAACCGAAACCGAAACCACAGCTGCTAATGTGGGCACTAAAAAACCCTTTCCAACCATTTCAAAGAACTAGAAGTTTTCGGATGTAGTAATTCCATAGCTGTTAGAGAGCTCTGTTGTTGCCTTGAGCAAATGGGTGGTTAGAGAAGGACTATGGTGGTGGAAGAAGGAAGAGCAGACAATAGAGACTACTGAAATCTAAAGTGACTGGACTTCCAAAAATTTTGAGCCATTATCAGTATTTTTGTAAAACTCAGTGCTATTTTTAAAGTGTAAAAATCAGTTAAAATTTAGACAAATATACAGTGGTAATGTTAATGTGTTTGTAATTGTTACAAAAGTTAAGGATTTTTATTTTTTTATTTGTTGTTTTTCATGGTGTTAATAAAATAATTATGTGTACATTTAGTTACTGATGTCTTTGTTATAACCAAGCCTTAAAAATAGTGTATATACTTGAGTAAGAAAGACCGTGGGGTACTGTTACTGTGATGCTGTTGATATCATAGCTTAATAGTTCTGATTTCTCTTTTGTAAAAATCTCATTTTCAATGTTGCACCAAGATTCTTAATGTCCAGTATTATGATGGCTGTGTCTTTCATTGAGGATTCATTGGATGTTATGGCAGATATAACTAAAGCTGGTTCTTTAATAACATATATATTAGGTGGTGTTTACCTCTAGGTGGAGAAGATGTTCATTTTCCTGCAGTGGTATAATTTCAGTCTTGGCTGAAAATGGAGAATTGAACTGAATAAACTTTTTTGGTCCTGCTTATACCAGTGATTGTAAGTCAGATCTCTGTTATTTCATGGAAAACACAAATGGATTAAGTAAAGTGAGACTACTTCCTTTATATTTCCCCCAACTCCCTTATCCTTTTGAAAATAAATGGACTGTAAATAAATACTGTATTTTGTTTCAACTTGGTTCTTTTCAACTTGGTTCTTTTATTTCTCCAAAAAGGGATTCTCTAGTATCATCCATGCTTTTTTCAAGCCCAGCTAACACCTTGATAATCGTCATTCTGAACTCCAGATCTGACATCTTACTAATGTTCATATTGATTAGGTCCCTAGCTGTCATTACTGGCTCTTGCTCTTCTTCTTCTTCTTCTTCTTTTTTTTTTTTTTTGAGGTGAGTTTTTCCGCCTAGTCATTGTATCCAGGTAAGAATAGAAGAATGAGAGAACAAAATACTAAAAGGGTAGCAACAACCCCAGAAAAATATATACTTAACCAAATTGGAAAAGACCCCAAATGGGGGGTGGGGGAGGGGGGAAGAAAGGAGAAAAAAAATTATATATATGTATGTATATATGTGTATGTATATGTACACACTTGATTTTGGGTGTATTTTGGTCTGTTAAAAGAAACTGCTTCCCAAAATTTTAAATAAAGAAAAACATATATAGGGGCGCCTGGGTGGCTCAGTGGGTTAAGCTGCTGCCTTCGGCTCAGGTCATGATCTCAGGGTCCTGGGATCGAGCCCTGCATCGGGCTCTCTGCTCGGCAAGGAGCCTGCTTCCTCCTCTCTCTCTGCCTGCCTCTCTGCCTGCTTGTGATCTCTGTCTGTCAAATAAATAAATTTAAAAAAATTATTTAAAAAAAAAGAAAAACATATATATACAAAAATAAGGGTAAACACGATGAAGGGATGGAATATGACTATAAAGGTGAACATTTTAAAAAGATTCTAAAAAAGGGATTGATAAGAAGTTGGTTGAAAAAAGAAAGCAAAAAAAAAAAAAAAAGGAAAAAATGTGATCAGGCTGGAGACTAGAACAAAGCCATGCATTAGATTTAGGGTATATTTTGATCTGTTAGAAGAATCTGTATCCCAAAATTTTAAAGAAAGAAAAATCTATATGTATATAAAAAATAAAGCTAAATATAATGAAGGGACAGACTATAACAATGAAAATTTAAAAAGATTTTTTAAAAGGTATTGATAGAATAAAATAGTTAAAAAAACATTAAAATAGGAAAGAGGAAAAATTTAGAAAGATAGAATAAGAAAAAAAATTTTTAATATTTACCTTTGAGGGGCATCTGGTGGCTCAGATTGAGCCCCACATTGGGCTCCCTGCTCCGTGAGAAGCCTGCTTCTCCCTCTCCCACTCCCCTTGCTTGTGTTCTCTTTCTCTGTCAAATAAATAAACAAAATCTTAAAAAAAAAAATTTAACTTTGAAAGACTAAAGGATCATGGGAAAAAAGCCATGAGTTCTCTATGTGTTGCTTTCCCCTCACTCTGAAGTTCTGCAGTTCTCATTGATCAGTACACTTGGTCTTGGCTGGATGTTCCTGCTCATCTTCTGCGGGAGGGGCCTGTTGCACTGATTCTCAAATGTCTTTGTCGGAGGCGGAATTGTGCCGCCCTTGCCAGGGGCCAGGGTAAGTTAGAGCTTTGGAGGACGGGAATGAAGATGGCGGCCTCCCAGTCTCCAGGCGGAGTAGCCTAGAGCTCGGGGCCCCACTCCTCAGTGCACCTTCAGAGAAAAGCAGTCAATCCCTCCCATCTCCCTGGTCTCTGGCTGCGCTCCCAGCTCACCCGGCTTGTGACCAAGAGTTTCTGTCTCTGGCACACGGCTCCATTTGGAGTCTCCAAACCCAGCAGATTCCTGCCTCCAGAGAAGGAAGCGGAGTCTCCCTGGATCTGCCACTTATGGGGTCCCTGCTCGAAGAACAGGGGTCCAACTGTGCCTCAGATCACAGTTTAAGGTAACCCCGAGCTGAGAGCTCACTCCTCAGCTCCATCTTTGTAGCCGGCTCTCCACTCTGATACCTGGGAACTCTACCACACTCAGGCACCCCTGGTCTTTTTGTGTCCTCGTGGGTCCCGAGACCACACTGTCCCCGCGAGAGCTCCACCCACACTTAGCTCTGGAGTGACGTTCCTCAGTGGAGCAGACTTCTAAAAGTTCCAATTTTGTGTTCCACTCTCTACTGCTTGCTGGGAGCTGGCCCCTCCCCCCACAGTCTATATTCCTGTATATCACCTCGGATTCATTTCTCCGCACGTCCTACCTTACAGAAAGTGGTTGCTTTTCTGTTCATAGAATTGCTGCTATCCTTCCCTTCTCTCTGCTCTTGAGTTTGTAGGTGTCCAGAATGGTTTGATAACTATCTAGCTGAACTCCTGGGACCTGATGGTTTCTCTGTCTCCTACTCTTCTGTTATCTTGCTCCTCCCTCTTGTTCTGCCCTTTGGACTGAATTTTCCTTGCCTTTTTGATCTGGCCCTGTTCTTTTGTAGCAGAATGCCTCCTATATTTGACTCTGATTTTGTTTACTTAAAAATGGATAAAAGTGGGGCACCTGGGTGGCTCAGTGGGTTAAAGCCTCTGCCTTCGGCTCAGGTCATGATCCCAGGGTTCTGGGATTGAGCCCTGCCTCGGGCTCTCTGCTCAGTTGGGAGCCTGCTTCCCCCTCTCTCTGCCTACCTGTGATCTCTCTCTGTCAAATAAATAAATGAAATCTTTAAAAAAAAGAAAGTTAAAAAAATGGATAAAAGTATTCCTATTGATATGGGTGCCACCTTTCCTTACAAATATGTAAAGTAATAGGAGATGTTTAGTGTCTCAAGATTTGTTTTCAGACTTTGGAATAATGTTTAGAGGAAAGAATAAGTCTACTGCTCTCTTTGCCCTTTAACGTAGAGTGTGCTTTCCACAATCTCCTTTCCTATTGAATATCTTTAGAAATATATGACCATTTTTTTTTAAAGATACACTAAAAAAAAAAAAAAAGATTATTTATTTTAGAAAGAGCGTGGGGTGGGGAGGGACAGAGGGAGAGGGAGAGAGAAAATCTCCAGCAGACTCCTGGCTGTGTGAGGAGCCTGATGTGGGGCCTGATCCCACTACCCTGAGATCATAGCCTGAGCTGAAATTAAGAATCAGACTCTTGCTCATATATAGCATAAAACTGATTTTTATATCCAACCTCCGTGATAGACTTTTCTATTAATTCTAAGCATCTAGTGTGATCTTTTTGGATTTGCTATGTTCACTACATTCACTACATAATAAGCAAACAATGACAGTTTTTTGTTTTTCATTACTGTGGTTGACATCATTTAAAATGTCCCCTGTGATCCTCTTGGTATTTGTCCCAATGTATAATCTTTCCTTGAGTGTAAGTTGGATCTAGTGATATATTTGTAACAAACAGAATATGGCAAAAGTGATAGGATATCTCTTTTGAGATTAGATCACAAAAAAGCTCTGGTTTCCATCTTGCTTGCCCTCTCCCTTAATCTCTCCCAGGCCTGCTCTGAGGAAAGCCAGCCTCCCTGTGTGAGCTGCCCTACGGAGAGGCCCATCAGGCAAGGAACTCCTGTCTCTGCCCACTAGCTAGTGAGGACATGAGGCCTACCAACCACTGGATGAATGATCTTGAAAGTGGATATTCTGAGGCTTGCCAACAGCCATGTGAGTGATCTTGGAAGAACGTTCTCTCAGACAAGCCTTGAGGTGAAGGCCACCTTAGCTGACACCTTGACGGCACCCTGGGACAGGCTCTGAGCTAAAGGACTCTGCTAAGCTCTTCCTGGATTCCAGACCCGTAGAAACTGTGAGGTAATAAATATTTGTTGTTTCTAACCACTTAACTTTGGGGTAATTTGTTGTGATGTGATAGATACAATACACCTAATTCTGATTTCCTCCTTCCTTCCTCCTTCCCTTTGTCCTTTTCTTCCTTCCCTCCTTCATTTTTTAAAATTATAAAATGTCACAATCTCTGGTAATGCATTTGTTTGCAGCCTTTTCATATTTTTATATATTAGTTGTAGCCCTTGTAAACAGCATATGGTGGGATTTTTTTTTTTTTTTAAGATCCCAGCGTGACAATTTTTGTTTCTAACTGTAACATTTAAACAAATTGTATTTAATATAATTACTCTCTATTTGGGTACCAATGTTTATTGATGCTTTATAGCTCTTTGTCTCCACTTTCTTGACTTTGAATTTTACAAATCATTTCATGTTTTCTCCTACTAATTTGCAACTAAACACTTTCTAATCTTGTTGGGTCCTTGAAAATTACATCTTATATACTAATTTATCAAAGCTTTAAGTTAGTTAATATTGTTTACCCTCCTCTCAGACTGTTCAGGGTCTTAAAGCACTAATAACACCCTCCCAAAACAGATAGTATTCTGTAATATATTTTAATTTTATTGTTTTTAAACCTCATACTATGTTGTTTTTATATGTAGTCCTTGTTTTAGACATACCCTATTTTACCACCTTTTTCCTTCTTTTGAGAGTACATTCTTTCTTTAGAATTTATCTTCAGTATATGTTGTTTTTGTCTGAAAACTTTTTAATTTTGCCCTTACTCTTTTTTTTGAATAGCTTTATTGAAATGTAATTCACATGATATACAATTAACCTATTTAAAGTGTATAATTCAGTGGGTTTTGGTAAGTTATAATTTTAATTTTTTAAGTTGTGATTAAATATATGTAACAAAATTTGCATTTTAATCATTTTTGAGTATATAATTATAAAGAATGCTCTCATTCTTTGAGGATATTTCTGCTATTTATAGAATTCCAAGTTGAGGGTTGTTGTATTTCAGTACATTGTAGTTATTCCTTTGTTAGCTGGCTTCCATTGTTACTGAAAAGTCAATCGCGCTCTTCGTAGATACAATGTCATGTTTTGGCAGAGTTCTTTTTAAAATTTTGTCTTTGTCTTTGGTGGTCTGCAGTTTATAGTAACATACTTAGTTTATATAATATACTCTTTAAATGATCATTCTGCTTGGTATTTGTGGGGGTTCTTAAATAAGAGGATCAAGGTCTTTCACCATTTATTTATTTTTTTTTAATGAGTTATTTATTTATTTATTTTAGAGAGAAAGAGTGCAGGGAGAGGGGCAGAGGGAGCGAGAGAGTGAGAGGATCTCAAGCAGACTCCGCACTAAGCAGGGAGCCCAAGCTGTGGCTTGATCTCATGACCTGAGATCACGACCATGAGATCATGACCTGAGCCAAAATCAAGAGTCAGAAGAAGCTTAACCCACTGAGCCACCCAGGTGCCTCTCTTTTTTATGTCTTTGTCATAATCTCTCTGCTTATGATTCTTTAATTAAATATATTTTAGATCTTTTCACCCTATCCTCTGTCTCTTAATCTCTCATGTACCTTCCATATTTTTGTCTTCCTATGCTGCATTCTAGAAAATTTCTTTAGTCTTTCTTCCTGTTCAGCACATCTCTCTTCACGTGTGTTTAGTGTCCTGTTAAATTCCTGTATTCATTATTTTGGAATTTACATCCAATTTACAACTCAGGAGTCTGAGAGTCAGGTTGAGGAACTTCCCGAAGATACCCCAGCTTGTGAATGGCTTGGTCGATGGCCACAGCCAGCTCTGCTGGACCGCACGGCCCAGGCTCCAGACTCCCACGTCTTACTGGCTCCTACTGAGCACTGCTTTATTGTGTTTATGAGTGCTGGGTGGATGTTTATGTAGAAGCACACACATTATTTTTCAGTTTATACTTTCTAAAACTTAAGAGCTCAGACTTCTTTTTGATTTGTAGTGTTTTCATTGTCCTAACCTAGCTTTGCCAAATTCATTTCCCTTGTTTCTCTGGTCACTTTCTATGAATATCTGCTGAAGATTTTCCACTGAATTTCCTGCATATTTTCAAAAATACTATTAACAGTGCTGAAGCCAATTTCTTAGAACTCTGTGGTGCAATCAGGTATTTCTTTCTTTGTAGGTATGCCTTTTAAAGCATTATTAGTGCATTTGCTTTTGTTTTTAGGTCTGCTAAGTAAAAAATGTCCTAGGGATTTTCACTAATCTGAGAGACTATGGTAAAGAATTTATCAGATGAGTGTTACATATAGGAAATTTGAGGCTACTTACAGCACATTTTCAAGGTTGAGTAAATCTCAGGTATGAACAGGGTAATGGAATTCAACCATTCTTCATTCTGATTTTTCACACATCTTTGTGTTCCCCTATCTGCCTTCAGGGAAGTCATACCTGGGCTCTAACAAACATGGTAGATGTATCTGTCATGACTTAGCTTTTGTATTAACCAGGAGCTTGATTCTGATTCCCATACCCAGAAGAGAGTTTCTGTACATTTTCATAGGAAATGTAACTTAGAAAGAGCCAGTATTTGTGAACCACTGATGGTCAAGAAGAGGAAACTGAATGTTTCTATGTTTAGAATGTTACAAAATCTTCTGTCATGATTGAAAAAAGAAATCAATTAAAATGGCTCTTTACTATATGGGTGTGGCTGAATTTTTTTTTTTATAATTTTTTTTTTAAGATTTTATTTATTTATTTGACAGAGAGAGATCACAAGTAGAGAGGCAGGCAGAAAGAGGGAGGGAAGCAGGCTCCCTGCTGAGCAGAGAGCCCGATGTGGGACTCGATCCCAGGACCCTGAGATCATGACCTGAGCTGAAGGCAGCAGCTTAACCCACTGAGCCACCCAGGCGCCCCAGGCTGTGGCTGAATTTTTATTTCATTTTATTATTATTTTTAAAGATTCTTATTTATTTATTTGATATAAAGAGAGACTGTGAGAGAGGGAACACAAGCAGGGGGAGTGGGAGAGGGAGAAGCTGGCTTCCCACCAAGCAGGGAGCCCGATGCAGGGCTCGATCCCAGGACCCTAGGATCATGACCTGAGCCGAAGTCAGATGATAAACAACTGAGCCACCCAGGCGCCCCTCAATCTTCATTATTTTTTACCTTTACTCTGAAGAACAAACCTCAACAAATGTTAAAGTCCTGGAGTAAAGCAAAAGTGTTCTTATCTACTAAAATCAGCATTAAGAGGTAATTCAATTGTCTGTCTATCCATTATCATAGTATTTGCCCAAATTTGAAGTGTTTACTTCAAAATGAGACAACAGAAAGTCTACTTTTGTGACATTTGGAATTATTTTGCATTTGCATTTTCTTGGTAATGACAACATAACCTGCAAAAAAGTATAACACCTTGGGGAGTCTGTGTGGCTCATTTGGTTAGGCAGCTGCCTTTGGTTCAGGTCATGATCCCAGGGTCCTGGGGTCAAGCCCTGCACTGGGCTTAGCAATGTGTCTGCTTCTCCCTCTCCCTCTGCCTCTCCCCTTGGGCTCTCTCTCTCCTTCTCAAATAAATAAAATCTTCACAAAAAGTATAACATCTTGAATCATTACATAGTGGGTCTTCCAGGCAAACAAATTACTATAAAATATAAACCATGATTATTCAAACTTAAAGAAATTATTTGCTCCTGGGTACCCAAGTAATTTTAAAGTTGGGATATGGTACCACATTAATAAACAAAGAATTTGCTTATTTGTATCAACTTGGAAATGTATTTGTTATTTAATTTGGTAGAACAAATATACTCCCTGGGATAACTTGAGGGTATATTCACTAATTTAAGAATATAATGAGGCTGTCTGGGTGGCTCAGTCAGTTAAGCATCTGCCTTTGGCTCAGGTAATGATCCCAGGGTCCTGGCATTGAGCCCCAAGGTCATGGTCGAGGTTGGTCTCCTTGCTCAGTGGGAAGTCTGCTTCTTCCTCTCCTTTTGCCCCTCCTCCTCCCCCTGCTCATGCTCTCACTCTCTCTAATATAAATAAATAAAATCTTTTTTAAAAAGAACATAATGAGTAACTTCTGATAGATTTTGTGTGTGTGTGTGTGTGTATTTTAGTGTCCATGTAATCTCAGTATTTTAACTTCCAATTTGAGAAAATGAAATGGGAAAAACAATGGCACAAAAGGGCACTAGCCCATTAAAAAATAAAAAATGCCACATGTTTAGTGCATATTTGTGTTGCTCAGTAACTTCCATAATTCAGTGAATCTAAGATTTAGTTTACAAACCATGTTCAGTCTTTGCAAATTCCATTGTGGAGAATTGTTAAGTGAATTGTTTGCTTTGAGTATATAGAATAAATTATATTTTCTATAAACTGTCCCTGTCTCAAAACAAAAAATAATATATGTATTTGGCTGTGTGTATTCACTGTATAATACTTCTGTTGCGGCTCTTCTGTCAAAACTGAGAACAGTATCCAGACCCTTTATAGGGCATATAACAGAAGTTATTCTCCCTGCTTCCAGCCTCCACAAATTTTCCTTCTTGCTGCTGACATCTCTCTAATTGTAATAAGGTAGTCTTCTTGAGTATTCTAGTAAGACAAATAAAGCTTAATTTAAAAAAAAAACCTCAGAGGACTAAAAATCACTTTATTTTCATAAGAAATAAGTAAACTATAATTGATATTTGAAAATTGAAGTACTTTTGCTCAGTGTGGGGTACCCCAACATGGGCATGAAGAGGCCTTTTGCTCATGGTTTCCAGTAAGAATTTGTACCCTATGAAAGGGTCTTGGCAACAAACATTTCAGTGATAATTTACCAAAATAGTGGAATGGTTTGCTGTGAAAAATAGTTATGCCAGGATGAAATGCATTCTCTGATTTTGAGAGCCTATGATTCCAGTTTATTTCTATTTACTGATATATACATTATCTGTATTTTTTTAAAAATTAGTTGTGTTTTAGGGGTGTTTTGTGGCTTAGTAGGTTAAGTATCTGCCTTTGGCCCAGGTAATGATCCCAGGGTCCTGAGATCAAGCCCCACATTGAGCTCCCTGCTCAGCGGGGAGTCTGCTTCTCCCTCTTCCACTCCCCTTGCTTGTGGTCTCTCTCTCTCTCTCTCTCTATCAAATAAATAAATCTTAAAAAAAAAATTGGTGTTTTTCAGCAAAACACACCATGCAAAAAATGTTTTGAAGATTAGAAGCATGTGGCTGAATACTTCTTCTTGAAATCTTAAGTTAAATGTTCTTGAGATCTTAAAACAGACCATAATATGAAGCATAAAGGAAAATAACAGCAGAAATGAGACTTCTTGCTTACAGATTCTGCTTTTTTTTTATTATTAAACATAGGATTTTGCCCATATGCAAATTTGTCCTAAAGATTCCAATCTTAAAAAAGCCTCTTGATACTTAGAAAAAAATTTAAGACTTTTCTAAATAGAATGTATAAGGTGATCAAATCTGATTGGATAATACTGCTTCAGTGTTTAACTCTTAAGAATTACCTGAAGCAGTAATTAACATTTAAAACATACACTGACATCATTTGTAAATTTCTTTAAACTTTCTACTCATCAAAATGCCAAGCACAATTAGCCACAATTACTGCTTAAAGATGATGAAGGCTTTGGTTTCTGGAAGTTCCTCACTCTTCTTTTCACCGAGAATTGAATTCAGTGATCTGTTAAGTCCCTAGGAGGTGTCTGGATTAGGCCGACTCTTCCCAAGTCAGGACTCGTCTAACAAGGACAGATGACCCCAGGAGGGGCAGTCTTGTGTTGGCGATGATTGAACCATAAAGAAAAAACTAGAGATTTTATTTATAAAAGTTCTGTATATTTTATATAATTAGTAAGCCATTAATTGTAAAAATAAGTTTGAAAATTGATCTTTATTGTGGCAGAAGTAACCATGGGTAATATTTTGGCTCCTGAATGAGGATGTTTTTCTCAAAAGCCTCACAGGGCTCTATTGCTTGTTAAGTGCTCTCCAAAAGTGGGCTACAAATAGTAAAAATGAACAGTTATCTACATGCAACAGCAGATAGTTTGGGTTAAATGTCAGACTGTTAGATTTTAAAGTGAAAAAAATTGTGTGCAAAATTCATTTTGAGAAAAAACCCCCACAGAAGTAGGATAATTTTGTGCCAGTCAGCCCCTTGCCTCAGCTGCCTTTTCTGCAATGTGGGAAGAACCACCTGTTCTTTCCTTAGAATAAATCGTGTTTTATACTCTTATTCCTCAGATGCATTTTTTTTGATCTCTAGACCAAGCCCTTTATAATAAGTGCGGAAATAGCATCTGGGGCAAAACATGTGTTTACAAACGATGTTTTTGGAGTTGACGACATCAGCGTTCTATAAACAGTCCCTCAGGCAGAGCCCAGGAAACAACTTAGAGGTCACTGCAAAGATGAGTGACTTTCCCAGAGGTGGACAGGATCGCGAAGGGAATGCTGTGTTAGCAACCACAGTGGGGAGTGTATGGGGAAGCTTTCCTCTCCCACCCCCAGAGAAACATGACTAAGGAAACCCTGTATTAGTTGGGCAAATGCCACCTCTAGGCAGGACTCCCACTCCCTTCTTTCTAACTGAATTAGCGCCCAGAGGTCCTTCCCACTAGCATGTGTAGCACCAGTATTGGTTAGACATCAGAATATTTGGCTTTTAAATTATAGCACTACCAGTAAAGATGGGGCAGGTGACCTTGGGCGAGTCACACCCTCTCTGTAGTCAAGTGAAGGGACTGGATTTCAGAGGTCACAAACTCCAGTGCCTTCTGGGGACAGGAAGATATTAGAAGTTGTTAGGAGTGGAAGAGCCAGCGGTGGGATGGAGTGTGCAAGTCCTATACCAGAGTATTTGAAACAAAAATGAAATGTCAAATGCCATTGTTGGCTAAAAAAAAAATGCTATGTGCTGAGATGACAAAATTTGCATTAGGTGAGTTGTAAGGTCACTTCTGGTCCTGGTGTTTGGTGATTTTTTTTTTTTTTTTAACCTTTTCCCACTCTTGGCCCCTTCTTGCCTTGGGCTTATTTTCCTCTCTCGGTCTTGAGTTCTTCTCCTTTTGTTCTGAGTGGAACATGTGTCAGCACAGTCAGTTCTATATGAAAATAAAGAAAACCTGTCAAGGTAAGTTTAAAGTTAATGCTAAGGCATCATGAATTGCTTTTTTCCGAAAGAAATTCTATCGTCATCCTTAGGCTTGTTGTAAATGTGTCTAACTTAAACAGCCGTTTGCCTGTTTATATTATGCTGGTTGGTTTCATCCACAATAGTGAACAGAACATTTTTCTTCATTAGTGTCAATGCTTGCATGTTATATGTTTGCACCTGTCATCACAGTTGTTGATGAAATATTCAAGAATTCCAGGGAGTCATTGTGCCAACCTAAATGGCTAGAGCCAACCTTCAGTCTCCTTGCATATGTTTATTTTCTCTAACAGGTGGCTTACCTATGTTGTCTTGTTGGTAAAAACAAAACAAACAATATTTTTCATTTCTGGAGCACTTGGTGCAGGGCTCGCACCTACATTTTCTGACGTAATCTTTTCAAATCCCCATGCGCACACAGGTGCAGACGGGTCACCAGGTCCAGAGACGTCCTTGGTGGCAAACACCAAACTTCAACTCTGTTCTTCTCTTTGATGACCCAGTAGTCTCCCCTTTCACCTCACTAAATCCTGTCTCTGTTAGGGGACATGTGTGGGCTTGATCCAAGCCAATCTCTGCAAAAGGGTGCTTTGGGGGGGTTCCCTTTATCCTCCATCGGTTCCCCTTCATTCTCACGGGGGTCCTTTTCTCACCTCCTACCTCGGCTGTGCTCCTGTTTTTTCTTGAGCATTGGTTTCGTCTGAGATGCCTGTTAAGAGCTGGCTGAACAGCCCAGTGTCTGGTATTGTATGTTCACTTCAGGGTCACCTCCATTTGCTGACCTTTGCCCTCAACATATCCCGGCTACGCGTCACTTCTTCAGAAAGACTAGTTAGCTATCCAAATAGTTAGAGCTCTGTCAGTTATTCTTTGTTTGGCTTTACTTTGATTTTTTTAGAACCTTAATATGGCAGGCCCTCAGCTGGGCAACGATGGAGGAAGACCCCTGGCTCAAACTCCAAAGGCATCTAGCCTGGTGGGTGGAGAGGTGGAAGGGGTAGGGGGCGTGGGGAGGCATCCTCCCACATGCCAGTGCAGACGATGACCTCAGTGTCATGGAGCCCTGTGCAGGGCACAGAGTAGAGGAAGGTGATTTTTCCAGGGCAGTGGGAGGCACAGGGAAGATGCCACTGAGGAGCCCTGAAGAATATGTCCACCAGAAGGAAGGTGGGGCCAGACATTTCCTTCAGTGGGTCTGGTGTGAAATAAAGCTGTAGAAGAAGTGAGAAGTAATTTGTCATTCCCTGTCATCCATATAATACTAGTATTTGCATAAAGAGTCTTGGATGGCTTTATTTCAGGGAGTGGGTGATAGGGGGATTCCATGACCTATGGCAGTGGAAGGGGTAGGGAAGTTATTTTAAGTGAGGACTGTAATGGCCTCAGTCCAGTAACATCTGCCAGTGGCTTCCTCTTCTGCTTACCCCAGCCCTGTACACCCAGGCCCTGTGCTCTTTGGAATTTGCTTATGAATCTGGTTTAGGTTGTGGCAACATCATGGTCTCTCTTTTCAAGTGTTCGCAGGGCACGCCTGTGTTCATTCGTCCTGGTGCATTTATAAGGGTTGAAAAAAATCGTTATCGACCAACCTTCCTTATGCTTTATTTAGAAGCGAGATCCTTTTATTTGCTCATTTATATTTTTCCCCTCAACAGCCTGATATATTCCATGCCTCCGGGTCTATACCGTTCCATTTCATAACATTTAATGAATGTTAGAACTGGCTCCGCAAATGCATTGCCTTAATCTTGTTGCTAGCAGTGCGATGCTTTTAATATTTTCTCCACATGTGAACTCAGTGTTTTCCTTTAGCTTTTCTTTAACTTCCATGTGGTTCATCCCCTTCTACTGCAGGGAGTCTGGATATTTATAGATTTCTTCCTTTCACTCTATCTTCAGTAATTTTCTTTTTACATTCAGTGAACACATCCATCACAATAAACGGTCCTTTCCCTATTTGTATTGACTTGCATTTATATAAACCAGACTCCCTTTTCGTATCATTATTAACGTTCATGGCAGTTTTTAGCAGCTTGGGAAGCTGGCTATTAGAACCGGCACAGAGCTGCAAGTTGTCCTGTTAGATCAAATGACTCATGATTGGCATCCACGATGCTGGGTTTCAAATTTTATCATTAAGTCGAAGCCAGAGTTTATGTAGTTTTTTTTTAATTGACTCAATATAAAATTAGAGTATTAAATAAGCATCTCTAAGTTTCTCCTCATTTCATTAAAATGTTCTTGACTTGATAGCCCTTTTGTGCATGGAAAGATGCAAGGTGTTCCCAGTTAACAGGGTTGAATATTTTCATAAGCAAAATCCCAATTTTTTAACCTTTTATAGCCCCTCATAGATATTAGTAGGGGATTGAGTTATAAGCAGTTAACATCAGTCATACTGAGATGCGATGTCTTTCTGGTAGCTCAAAATTTTTTAAAGTAGTATAGAATGACAGAGTTTGAAAACTCATTATTTGCTTCAGGTATAAACTTCTACTAATAATATAAGCTTTTTCTATCACTATGTATGTCATCAGTTTGTAGATGGTAAGAAAGGATGTAATAAACAGGGCTCGTACTGGTGTTCCTTAGGCAGAAACAAACTGGGTCTAGAGATCATCGAACTTCTGTAACTTGTGCAGTTTTCTCAGAAAACAGCTTTCAGAGTATGCCTGTGTGCCTCTGAAAACCTCCTGGAACAGTCATTCTGCTGGAGGACCGGACCCCGTGCTCTCCTGTCACTAACCATCCTGACTGGTCAGCAGCTTCTTCAGATACTAGAGCCTTTTCCATGATTCCACTTGTTAGATGCCTTTTCATTTCCTAACTGCATTTTGGGAGTACTTAAATATTTGTTTCAAAACCCTACAACCTTGTTATATTTTTCTGTAGTAAATTTTGAATGTTAGAAATGGTGGAATTATTTATTGTGGTTCATTCTAGTTCTCATTCCAATGTTTTACTTCTGTAGCTTTTTTGGTGTGTCTCTAATATAATGAAGTGATCAGTAGATTTTTAAGATTTTAGGACTCATTTGTCTCTACTACCATATTCTGGCCAAGAAACATATTTTCTTCCTCCATGTTTCAGCATCTCTGAAACTAGGAAGCATCTTTCAGTTGATGGTGTGTCACAGTTGAATGGGCAGTGTTTAAAAATGTTTAGGGGTGGAAAAATGGATGGTGTCCTAGATTTTATAAAATGTGGCATTTTATTTCTCTCTCTTCTTTTTAAACCACTTTGTCACGTGGTGATTGCCCTACAAAAAGAGATACCTTTCTATTGTATACAACTTTATGGGTTTGGAGATAAGTATACTTTCATGAAAACCAGCACGACTGTTTATGCCATAAACGTCTGTCACCTGCTCTCTTAATTTTGTGTGTGTGTGTGTGTGTGTGTGTGTGTGTGTGTGTGTGAGCACTTAACGTAAGATCTACCCTCTTAGCAACTATTTAAGTGCAGAATAGTATTGTTCCTGCAGGCACTATACTGTTTGGTAGGTCTCTAGGGCTTATTCGTCTTGCATGACTGAACTTTATACACTCGACTAATACCTCCCCATTACCTCTCCTCCCATCCCGGTAACCATCATTCTACTCCCTGCTTCTGTGCGTTTGGAGACTTTAGATTTCTCATTTCATGGTCTCTCGTAGTATTTGTCCTTCCGTGTCTGCCTTATTTCATTTAGCATCATGTCCTCCAGGTTTATCCATGTTGTCACAAATGGCAGGATTTCCTTCTTTTCTTGAGGCTAGATAATATTCTAATGTATGTATATACCACATCTTCTTCAAGCATTCATCTGTCAATGGACATTGAGGTTGTTTCTATATCTTGGCTATTGTGAATAATGCTGCAGTGAATGTGGGGGTGCAGATATTTCTTTGAGCCTGATTTCAGTTCTTTTGGTTGCATTTTCAATTTCTTTTGGATAATGGGAGGTGGTTCACGCTGTCAGTGATTTTTGTTTATGTATGGAGTAAACATTCCTGAGTGTTCTCTGAGCTTGCTTCTTTTCTGTTCTGATAGTTCTTTTTTTAAAAAAATATTTTATTTTTTTGACAGAGATAACAAGTAGGCAGAGAGGCAGGCAGAGAGAGAGGAGGAAGCAGGCTCCCTGCAGAGCAGAGAGCCCAACACGGGGCTCGATCCGAGGACCCTGAGATCATGACCTGAGCCGAAGGTAGAGGCTTTAACCCACTGAGCCACCCAAGCACCCCTGTTCTGATAGTTCTTATGCAAGTTTATCTTCACTTGTCCATGTATTTATTCATTCTTTTCAATTAGTAGAAGTATTTAACAGAAGGTAATTTTTTTTTTTCCTGAAATGTGCTATGTACTCTCCTCTCCCAAATTTCTGTGTATATGACTCTATTCTTGGTCAGGCCAAGCCATTTTTCTGCAATGAAGGTTGGGGAGTAAGAAATTATGGAACTAAGAGTGGGATTAGGAATTTGTAACAATTATGCTAAATGAAATAAGTCAAGCAGAGAGAGTCAATTATATGGTCTCACTTACTTGTGAAGCATAAGGAATAACACAGAGGACATTGGGAGAAGGAGAGGAGAAGGGAGCTGGGGGAAATCAGAGAGGGAGACAAACCATGAGAGACTGTGGACTCTGAGAAACGAACAGAGAGTTTTGGAGAGGAGGGGGCTGGGGGTTTGGGTGAGCCTGGTGGTGGGTATTAAGGAGGGCACGTATTGCATGAAGCACTGGGTGTGGTGCATAAACAATGAATCTTGGAACACTGAAAAAAATAAAATAAAATTACAATATTAAAAAAATTAAATAAAAATTAAAAAAAATTTAAAGAAGGAATTTATAACAAGTATGCAAAGAGAAAGAGTCAGTGTTCAGCTTTAATTATGACAGAATGTTTTTCAAAAGTTTTAATTTAAATTCTGATTAGTTAACATACAGTGTTATATTAGTTTCTGGTATCCATATAGTGATTCTACACTTCTGTACAACACCCAGTGCTCATTGTGACAAGCACCCTCGTTAATCCCCATCACCTATTTTATCCATCCCCCACCCACCACCCATTGGTTATCATTGGTTTGTTCTCTGTAGTTAAGAGCCTGTTTCTTGGGGCGCCTGGGTGGCTCAGTGGGTTTAAGCCTCTGCCTTCGGCTCAGGTCATGATCCCGGGGTCCTGGGATTGAGCCCCACATCAGGCTCCCTGCTCAGCGGGGAGCCTGCTTCTCCCTCTTTTTCTGCCTGCCTCTGCCTACTTGTGATTTCTGACTGACAAATAAATAAATAAAATTTTTAGGAAAAAAAAAAGTCCGTTTCTTGGTTTGCCCCCTTTCTCTCTTTGTCCCCTTTGTTCATTTGTTTTGTTTCTTAAATTCCACACATGAGTGAGATCACATGGTATTAGTCTTTCTCGGACTGACTTATTTTGCTTAGCATTATATTCTCTAGCTCCATCCATGTTGTTGCAAATGGCAAGATTTCATTCATTTTTATGGCTGAGTAATAGTCCATGGTATACATATATACCACCTCTTTTTTATCCATTCATCAATCAGTGGACACGTGAGCTGTTTCCATAATTTGGGTATTATAGATTATGTAGATATATACATCAGATGCATGTATCCTTTTGAATTAGTATTTCTTAAAAGATTTTATTTACTTATTTATTTACGGAAAGAAGCAAAAGGGCAAAGAGGAGGAGGAGGAGGAGGAGAAAGAATCTCAAGCAGACTTTTTGCTCAGTGTAGGGCCCTGTGTGGAGTTTGAACCTGTGACACTGAGATCATGACCTGAGTCAAAATCAAGAGTCAGGCACTCAACTGACTGTGTCACCCAGGTACTCCATGAATTAGTATTTTTGTATCCTTTGGGTAAATACCTAGCAGTGCAATTGCTGGATGGGAGGGTAGTTCTTTTTTTTTTTAATATATGGGTAACATGGAAAGTTTGACTTAGTTAAGAGAAGGAAGGATATTCTAAATTTTTTTAAGCTCCAAAACATATTAAGAGAAAAAATTTGGTAGGCCTAACTTGTGGAATTTCTTTCAGAGTCCAGAGGGTTTGAATTCTCTAGGAAGAAGAATTTGGATCAAATAAAGGCACATCGGAACCTTTTGGTTGCATTGGACAATGATTCTTGTTTTTTTCCTTATGGTCCTTGTTTTTTTCCTTCTTAGGACTGTGCCTCAAATGGAGAGAGTCTAGCAATATCAGGAAAGGCATGGAATTGTCTGAGAACATTAGAGCTAGTGGTCTGCTCCTTGTCAGAGAGTGAGGGTGGCAAGGACTCTAGTTCTTGGTCAACTTAAGCCTTTGCTTTGAGCCATGACCAGCATAGCATCAAGTAGTGGGGAAAGCTGGAAAAGTAAGACAGACTGTGCTCCTGTTGTGCAGGAGACCATGCAGTCCACTCATGCCTGGAGCCTTTCACAGCCTCAGATGATGCAGTGGACCAGAACAGGCCTCATCAGAGTGAAGAGACTGTATTGTGAGAGCCTTCATGAACAGAGGGCAGGATTTCAGTTCCTCCATCAGAACTGCCTGATTACAGGCCAAACTGAGTAGTTGACACAATGATCATGTGGCCCATGAGACCTAAAATATTTACTGAGCCTTTTCAGAAAAATGTTGCCAAGTCCTAGTATAGGAAATACTGAATTTTAGGGCTATAATAAACATAGTGTATTGATCTCAGGCAATTGAGGTTGCTAATGATTATAGGAAGATATAAAATAATGGATTATATAATTTGATGATTTATTGGAGAATAAAATTAGGAATTGCTTGGTTTGCCTAGTTATCACAGACTCTGGTGGCATAAACAACAACCTATTATTTCTCATAGTTCTGGAGGCTGGGACATCCTAGATCAGAGTACTGGCAGATCTGGTGTCTGGTGTAGGCCTGCATTCAGGCCTGCCACCTTGTCATATCCTCATATGGCCAGAAAAGACCTAGCTAGCCCTCTAGCCTTTCCTTGTAAGGGCGTTAATCCCAGTCTTGAGGGTGGAGCCCTCCCAAAGGTCCCACCTATAATACAATCACATTGGGATTAAGGTTTCAACATGTGAATTTTACTGGGCAACACGAACACTCAGTACATAACATGAACAATGCAGAAATTATATAAAATCTGAATTAAAATAATTGATCTCAATTTGGAAAAGAGGAGGAGCAAAGAGAGAATCAAATCCAGAACTAAAATAGTCCAATAAAGCCCTAAGTGTTACCATTTATTAAGTACCAGCCTGAATCAAAAGTTTATAATGGGCTTATAATAAAAAAGTGGAAGAACTATGTTATGAAAAATCATGTATCATCTTGACAAGTTAGAAGGATGTATCAAATGTATGTATTTATGATTTAAATGGAAATGATTATGGTAGGTATTTTTAAAATATTTTATAATTCCTCATTTTAACTTTTAAATCAAATATTATCTTGGTCGCATCAGATAACAAGGTATCTGATATGTTTAAATTTTATTAATTGGCAAATCTTTATTTTCTTACTGCCCAATAGAGTCTAGTTTGAAAGACTGAACAAATCACCATAAATAAATTGCTTTGATTTGCCTTCCCTTCCCTCCCCTCTCCTGCCATCTCCATATAGCATGAATGGATTTGCTGCCCCACAGCTATATCCAATGCATCAGGCAAAATCACCACAATGTGGGCTTGTGTCTATGTCTGTTAGCCATCTGTATATCTTCTTGGGAAAAATGTCTATTCGGGTCGGTCTGTCCATTTTTAAATCAGATTTTTTAAAAGATTTTATTTATTTATTTGACAGAGAGAGTGAGGGAGCACAAACAGGGGAGCAGCAGAGGGAGAAGGAAAAGTAGCCTCCCGCTGAGCAGGTTGCCCAACATGGGGCTTGATCCCAGGATACTGAGATCATGACTGAGCCACCCAGGTGCCCCAATTGTTTGTTTGTTTTTTTATGTTGAGTTGTGCTTGTATGTAACTTGAAAGTGGAGTTCCTTTTCTGTCCCTTCTTCCTTTGGCTGATGTCTCTTAAATCACAGCTGTGATGGTTGAAGAAGTCTGTGAATATACTAAAAATCATTGACTTTTACCCTTAAATGGGTGAATGGTATGGGATGTGAAACATATCTAAATAAAACTGTATAAAAACAATCACAGGAGAGAATAAAGAACTTTTTAGTCCCCAGTTCAGGGAATAGAACTAAAAATAAAAATATGTTTCAGTACCCATTATGTGTTAGAAACTTACATATGGGTTGATATGAGTATCAAAAGTGCATAGCTACTTGAGATAATACAAACATTTGCCTTTGTTGAAGGTCATAAAAAGGCTATTCCAAATAGCGCTTTTATTTATATAGGTGTACCGTCAGGAGAAAACTATTTTGTTTTTATTATCGAAGTGTAGAAAATACAATATTAGGCAGAACAAAACAGAGTTATATTTTCTAGGTTTAAAGTAATTAAATTATAGACCTGGAAGCCTTTTTTTAAAAATTAAATATAAAGAATTTCTAGGCCCTTAGTGAGATCCCATTATGCCTGGGCTCATCTAAGTTGCATACAGGGTAGATAATAATAAGGCTGATTTTAATTTAGAAATACAGGAATAAACATTCACATTAATTCCATCCTTATTTTAAGGAGTGAGATTAAGAAATATTGGCACTAAGAAATGGCTCAGGTCATGATCTCAGGGTCCTGGGATCAAGCCCTGCATCAGGCTGTCTGCTCAGCGGGGAGCCTGCTTCCCTTCCTCTCTCTGCCTGCCTCTCTGCCTACTTGTGATCTCTCTGTCAAATAAATAAATAAAACCTTAAAAAAATGTTAAAATGCATTCATTTTAAGAGTGTTTCCATTGTTCAAGGCATTTTTTGGACACTATTTTCTTTTAACTTCATAATAATTATGTTTCCTTCATGTGTGTGTGTGAGTGTGTGTGTCCATATATAGTATTCATTAGTCTCATCACTTGTTTCCAAATGCCTTTTGGCTGTTTCAAAACTCCATCTCCCCTTAAAGGAAAAAAATTCACCACTATTGAGAATATTCCAAAGTATTTGCTAAATGGGGTCACCGAACTAGTTGGAAGATTAAGATTAAAACACTAGGCTCAGGAATTTGGCAGGGCCCCTGGGCGTGGAGGACATAATAGAGGTCACGCCACAGAGCACTATAGTTTAGCATGTCCCTAAATAGCATGGCCACCCTGAGATTTTTATCCCTCCTGATACCAACTGACCATGGAGTCTTGGCTCCTGTCTGTTAGATGCATTAGTTCAGGTTGGAGTGTTGGCGCAAGCTAAGGGTGTCTTGCACCAGACACCAGTTGGTGGGAATGTGTGAGTCCTTTGGGGAGAGAATCCTGTTTCCCCCTTTAACTTGTTTCCAGCCAGATTCACACAGTGAAAGATTTCCCCAATGTCCTTTACAAATGTGTTTTCAATATTGAAGATATCATAGATGTATCTTTGGATTTATTTTATTGGTTACAGTGGGCATGGATTAGTTTTGCCATTAAAAACGTAGAATACAGAATAGTTACCAAAAAAGAGATGTTTTTCTTTCAGGTTGAAGGCACAGAGATAGCACCTGGGCTGGGATACTGGGGAAACATAGGAAGGGCTGTGACATACCCAGCTCATTGCTCCGAGGTCTCTCTGAAGGAAAGAGAGAGCCTTGACCTTCAGAAAATTGCGCTTAGTGGTCCAGTAACGAGTGGGCGGTGTGCACAGTGGAAGAAATCAGGTGAAGGGAAAGAAATAGTGGAAAAATGTGCACAGGGTCTTTTTCCCTTTCTAAGCGTCAGTGGGAATCCACTCAGAACTTCAGTTTACTCTCTTGTCTGATTTGGACAGGAGAAAGTATATTTAAAAAAAAACAAAACAAACAACACAAAACAACAAGAACACAAGGCTGGTAAGGCATGTGTTTTGCTCTACTTTGTTCAGAGGCGATGTTTCTAAGTTCCCAGGGG
This sequence comes from Enhydra lutris kenyoni, assembly GCF_002288905.1. Lineage (NCBI taxonomy): Eukaryota > Metazoa > Chordata > Mammalia > Carnivora > Mustelidae > Enhydra > Enhydra lutris. The sequence continues at coordinate 11,199,049 of NW_019154134.1, read as the reverse complement.
GCCTCTCCTGGCCATTCTGACCATTGTTAGTTGGAAAAATGTGAGCCTCGAGAAGCATTTTTCTTCATTTTCTTCTCAAAATAAGAGGCAGGAGTAAGGCAGGGAAAATATAGATGAGTAAATATTGTCATTGTCGCCTTAGGATAATTGGTGATAAAGTGCTGGTGGCTCTTTCTTTCAATCAGACCATTTACTAATTGGCTCCCTGGAATGGTGGTTTTTCAGCTTTCTCCTTCACTTCTATTTTCCTGCGAATGTCCTTTTTTAGGGGCGGGGCAACTCTACCCTGGCTAATGATCAAATATTCAGGCAAGTATATCATGTTGTTGTAAGCTCATTAAATTCTTGTCATTTCTTCTGTGATGCTGAGAAGCGCTGTTTACAGGGCTTTTTTGCAATGTAGAACCTGTCTTCCGTGAGACCCATGAAAGCTCCTTCTTTGATAATTAGTCTCCTGCTTTAGTCAGAGCTGTTAAGAACTCTGGATAAACTGCCAACACTTGTGCATGTGCGGAGTTCTGTGAGCTACCTTGAGCTCCCAGGGCAGATGACATTTTCAGACGCTTCTGGAAGTCTTTCTTAATTAACTTGGAGCAGTGGCTCTTAAACTTCAGTGTCCATTAGAATCACCTGGAAGGCTTGTTAGAGGCCAGACTGGCAGGTTCCTTCTGGAGAGGTTGCTCCTGGAGTCTGGGAGGCAGCCTGAGAATTTGCAGATCTAACAAGTCCCAGGTGATGCTGATGCTGCTGTAGGGGACCACACCCTGAGACTCATGCGGGCTTCTGGGCTTGTGATCCCCCCTAAGTAAAATGGAGAAGCCAGTACAGTGACTGAGTTACTGAATTAATATTTGCTACACTTCATGGAGTGCAGAGTATTCTGTGAGGAGTGGGGGGCGGGGAACACTTCAGGTAAGCATATACAATTCCTTTCACCTCGGAAATTAACAGTAAGATGGCATTTCTGTTTTCTAAATAGTTGTATGAATCCCACAGAGGATGCTAGTTAACAGAAGTCTTTTCTCTTTTGTATAAAATAGTAATCTAATAGTTTCCTGTTCAGTATAAAAATGAATTATATTGTTTCACATAAGCAGCAATGCACTACTTTTGAGGGGTTTTTACCCCCCTAACAGTAACGTGAGAGTTATTTTAACATAGAGAGGTATGGGCTTCAAAAAATCTTTGCAAATGTGTTCCAAAAACAACAGTGATTTCACTCTTGAAGTCCAGTTGTAAAAGCAGACTTGACTTACCTTTTTGGTCCTATCTTCTATAAAAAGTCAGAGTTGCTTTTTAAAAAATTACATTCCTCTTGCTCCTTGGACCCTGTGGAGCTTATGAGCAACTCTTCAGAGCATGGCCCAAGAACTTGGCTTTGGGCTGGGCTGGTATCTCAGCTAGGTTGTTTAGGTAAATTATCAGTAACATTCCTTGGGCTCCTTATCTCCCTATTGTATATTTGTTTTCTATTTCTTTGCCTTGTATTCCTAGCTTTATTTTCTTTACTCTGTTTCTTTGTGTTTAATTTGCTCTGCTTTCAGCTTTGTGAGATAAACTTAATACAGCAGATTTTGTCTTTTCTAATAAATGCATGCAAGGCTATACATTTTCCTTTAAACACAGCTTTAGTAGCCTCCACTGAGTTTTGATACATTTTATTTTTATCATAAGTCAGTTTGAAATGTGTTCTAATTTCTCTTGTGATTTCTTGGGTCTATGAGTTATATAGAAGTTTGTTTGCTACCTTGCAAACCTAGGGAGTTATTGAACATCTTTGAGCCTAAAATTCTTTGTCTTTAAAATACAATGGAGTTGTTGGGAGGACCCGGTGCACTAATGTAATGAAAATGCTGGTACAATTTGAAAATGGCAAAGTCCATTTTCAGTAAGTATTAGCTACTGCCCCATCCCCCACCTCCAACAATCTAAGGTAGAAACTTACATGGCTTTCCTTCCTATAAATAGTTTGGGTTGGAAAAAATCCTTAATTTCTCCCAATTTCTGTCCATAACATCTATGAAGCACCCGTAGTATTTGTACTTGACAGATTTGCTATATGGAGATTTTCTGACTGATGAATCTATTTTTCAAGGCTCACTTTCCTGCTGATTTTATTGTATAAGTAACATCCATGAGAAACTCTGATTCTAGTCTTTATCTCAGGAACTTTATATCCTAGAATCTAAAAACTACATTTTGACTTTAAAACAATTGAAGCATCTGGATTCTTTGTGTATATTTAATGAACATATAATTTTCACTCACAAAACTTTGATATATTAGTATTTTAACATTTGCTGTTTCTATACTTAGAAAATGCTGACTTCGTAATGCATGTATGTATGTGTGTGGTGTGTGTGTGTGTGTGTGTGTATATATACATATATATATCCTAATTTATTTCCTGGGGCTGGCAGCTCACTATGTAGGGTTCTGTGAGCCAAGATGGTAGACAGATTGTTACTAGGTGTCTATTTCAGGGTCCCAGCACCAGAGTCACAATTTTGCAAAAGTGTCTTGTCTTTGGTCTCTGCCTTCCTTTTGCTAATGCTCTCCTATCTCCTGCTTCCAGCTTGTGCCCCCAGCTATTCTAAGATCCCCAGCTTAGATGTCATTCAGTAATTACAGTTTTAATTCAAAGGTTTATGGCATGTTCACATGGTGAGAAATTCACATATTTCTAAGTGGTTTCAAACACTTCTCTTCAGGACTGTCTCATGTACTAAAACTGGAGGAGATACTACATAGAGCAGAGGGCAAGGCTCTGTCCCCGTACCATCGACTGTGAGAACTTCGGTGCAACTTTATTCACTTAGACATTTTGGAGATGTGTTTGGTAGAATAAACCGTTTTATTTTGTGTGTGTGTGTGTGTGTGTGTTTTAAGATTTATTTATTTACTTGACAGATCATAAGTAGGTAGAGAGGCAGGAACAGAGAGGAGGAAGCAGGCTCCCCACTGAGCAGAGAGCCCGATGTGGGGCTTGATTCCAGAACCCTGGGATCTCTACCTGAGCCTAACGCAGAGGCTTTAACCCACTGAGCCACCCAGGCGCCCCTGTTTCGTTTTTATTTTTTTTTTTAATTATTTTTTTTTAAAGATTTCATTTATTTATTTGACAGAGATCACAAGTAGACAGAGAGGCAGGCAGAGAGAGAGAGAGAGAGGGAAGCAGGCTCCCCGCTGAGCAGAGAGCCCGACGCGGGACTCAATCCCAGGACCCCGAGATCATGACCTGAGCCGAAGGCAGCGGCTTAACCCACTGAGCCACCCAGGCGCCCCCCTGTTTCGTTTTTAAATTAAGGTTTCCAAAAAATGTTTACTTGCCTTTTGGGGAAAAAAAAAAAAATTCCCAGGTGATTCAATGAGTAGCCAGGGTTCAGAGCCCCTGTGAAGTTAATCTAGGAAATTTCATTTTCCCTTCTCTGACTTTCCTAGCCAGCCTTTACTTAAAATAGCTATCCTGCATGACCATGTTAAGAGAAATTCCTTTTTATTCCACACTTAGAGACAAGGCTTAAATTGCCAACACCCTTAGGGGGTTCTCCAAAAGTTAAACATAAAATTACCATAAGAACCAGAAATTCTTTTGCTAGTTATATACCCAAACAAATTGAAAATAGATGTTCCAACAAAAACTTGTACACGAATATGATATTTTGATTTATGATATTTAGTCTTCTCTGTTTATGGCACAGAGCTCCTAAAATCTTCAGAATTTTCCTAGATGAAAAGAAAGATGAAGGTGTTTTCTGTTACGTTAATGAGGTGACTTTTGGAAAGCACCTGAGGATGAGGGGCTTCTTGTCAGGAAAACAACCCTGTGATGAGAGGATCAGAACTTTCAGTTCCACTCTCCTGACTTTTAGGGTGGAGAAAGGGGCTGGAGAGAAATCAATCACCAGTGGCTATTGATTTAATCAACCACATTATGTAAGGAAGCTTAGTTAGAAACCCCAAAGGAGCAGGTTCAGAGAGTTCCCAGGTTGGTGAACATGTGACGATCTGGAGAAAGTGGCATGCATGGAGAAGATATGGGAACTCTGGGCCTTTTCTCCATGCCTTGTCCTGTGCATCTTTTCTATATGGCTGTTGTTGAGTTAAATCCTAATGAGTAAAATGTTTCTGTGACTTCTATGAGCCTCGCTAGCAAATTCATTGAATCTAAGGGGGTGGTCATGGAAACATGGAATCTGAAGGCAGTTGGTCTGAGGCACAGGTGGTAACCTGGATGTGTACTATTGGTATGTAAAGTGGGGGAAGGGGGCGTTTCAGAGGACTGAGCCATTAACTTATGGAATCTGAAGATACTGCAGGGTACATCTTGTCAGAATGGAGTTAAATTGGAAGGACACAGCTGGTATTGGAGTCTTGCTTGGTGATATGGAGGGAAAAAAATCTGTTCACAGTGGAATTGGGTACAGAACCCTTGTAAGTGTTAATAACAGTATTATCCACAGTAGCCAAAAGGCGGAAACAACTCAAATGTTTGATGACTAGGTAAACAAAATGTGGTATTTGCATGTAATGGAATATTACTCAGCCACGAAAAGGAAGGAAGTAACAGATAGATGTACAACATGGATGCACTTTGAAAACGTTATACTGAGTGAAAGAAGCCAAACACAAAAGTTGACATACTATATGATTGCCTTTAAAAGGAATATCCAGAGTAGGTCAACACATACAGACTGAAAACTGATGAGTAGTTGCCAGGGGCTAAGAGGGAGAATGCAGAGTACCCCCTTAATGAATATGGAATTTTCTTTAGGGGGATGAAAATGTTTTGAAACTAGGTAGAGATGATGTTGACATAATGCTGTGAATATACTGAAAGTGACTGAATTGTACATATTAAAATGGTTGATTTCAGGTTGTGTGAATATGACCTCAACCGAAGAAAAATGAAGCAAACAATAATAAATAAAGGTAGTACTGGAAAATGTCCATAGAGATGACTTTGATGACAAATACAGTCTCTCTAATTTACTACCAAAAGAGCAAACAACCCCCAAAAATCCCCTAAAGAGGTAAATAATGGGTTAGAAAAGGATTTACTTGAAACTACTGACGCTTTGGTGAGAGGATTTCACTCAAATTTACGTAGTCCTTTAATACCTTTCTACTCTGACTACTAGTTGTATTTTCCTTTGGATTATGGTAGTAATGTGGTCACTGTCATTTTTGGAATCAAGCTGATGGAAGGTTGAGTTAAGCATACATATAATTTGGGTTATTTATGAGACATGTTTTAGATAGATAGAGTGTGCTTAGATAATGGGATAGGTTGTATAGTATCCCCCAATGATCTCCAGGTCCTCATCCCTGGAAACTATGAATGTTACCTTTTATGGCAAAGGAGACTGCAGATATGATTAAATCAGGCATCCTGAGATGGGAAGATAATCCTGGTTTATCTGGGTAGGCCAGAAGTGCAATCACAGGTGTTCTTATAAGCAGGAGGCAGAGGGGGATTAGATACACAAAGGAAGGAAAAGAGACCCCTGAAGCAAATGCTACACAGCTGGCTCTGAAGACAGAGGAAAGTTCTGCCAATTCCCAGAATGCTGGAAAAGGCCAGGAAACAGATTCTCCCCTATAGCCTCTGGAGGGAGTGTGGCCCTGCTGACACCTTGATTTTGGCCCAGTGTAAGAGAATAAATATGTCTTGTTTTAAATTTCTAACTATGTGGTTACTTGTTATAGCAGCAGATGAAACAAATACATATGGCAACATAAGTTATCGTTAGTTACCCTGGTGTTGGAATGGCTTCCAGTGATATCCCTGATGCCCACTGGGTCCATCCGCACAGCAGATTGATAGGCAAGGATGAAATTACAGTTTTTATCATGATATAAATACAGTTTTTATCATGATACATGTATCACATGTACTATAGTGGAAGAAATATATATGCCCAGTAGCAAAGTTTAAAATGTTAGAGAACCAGAAGTCAATCTTGGAAAATGATTCCAATTTCCAGACTGGTAAAATTGTTTTTTCGTTTTTTTTTTTTTTTATTTGACAGAGAGAGATCACAAGTGGGCAGAGAGGCAAGCAGAGAGAGAGAGAGAGAGAGAGAGAGGAGGAAGCAGGCTCCCTGCAGAGCAGAGAGCCCGATGTGGGACTCGATCCCAGGACCCTGAGATCATGACCCGAGCTGAAGGCAGAGACCTTACCACTGAGCCACCCAGGTGCCCCTGGTAAAATTGTTTTCATTAATTTCTAGTCCAAGTAGAAACTATCTCCTTCCAGCAATTGCTTCTCTCCTATTAGTTTCCAGGACACCACGTGTTTTCTTCTCCTTTGATAGGAAATGTGTGAAATAGAGTTTATCAGAGTTTCTGAGTGAGACCCAAACCTGTGGCCATACTACAAATACTGTGTATGTGAGCTCCCAGGTTTTGAGCTTCCTAGTGTAGTGGGTTATGTTAGTGTTGCACATGTCTCCTCTGCTGCCAAAATCCAGTGGTTCCACAGGAAATAGCTCACCCATGGCCCGCCGTGAGGTAAAACGGAGGAAAGAAATGTTCAAGGGACTAGGCTGCTAATATTCCCTAATATGCAACCTACAAATTGGGAGAGCAGATTAAGTAGGGGGAGTAATTGTGTAGGTCAGGAGAATGGAGCAGCACTATAAAAATGGATTTGAATTGCCCCTGGGGAAGTTTTGGCAGACTCTGGCCTGGGGACCAGATCCTACTCTCTGACTCTTGACTAGTTAAAGAGTTTGCTAACTCCTATTCTTGTTATGTTTCCATTTCAGAGGAATTATGTTGTATAAGTTATATAAGATACATACTGTATTATTTAAGTTATTAAAAAATTTACTCCAATATTGACTGAAAGAAGTACCCTAGAGGAAACCAAAAACCAAAAACTGGACAAAAGAAGGGAGCAGAAGCTTCAAAATAAAAACTTACTATGTCACAATATAAACTAAAAGCTCTGAGGCTCAAAATCATGAAGTTAGAGTCAGGAAACAAGATAACCAAGAGTTACAGTTAATGAAAATGAAGAGAAGACCTACAGATGTTTATGAGAACCAGGACCTTCTCAGGCAGGAAGTGAAAAAGCAGAAGGAAAATGAATATGACAGGATAGAAAAACTAGCTTTGTATAGTCAACAAAAAGGCATGAAGGTCAACAGCAGCTGCATTATGACCAGGTCATTGATTTTGATAAATACTGCCCTTTTTTGTTAGGATTTATTAGGATAAGCAATATTTCATTCAACAATGTTTAATGACTTTTTTCCAGAGTCATGATCCTATTGTACTGAGAGAAAACCAAACAGAACATACAATGGACAAAAAAGATGGATCTTAATGAAATATTTTGTAAAACAAACAAAACTGTTATCCTATGACAGCACCCAGTGAGTATTCAGCTAAAACCGCAGGAATAAAGGGACTCTAGAAATGTGTCAGGCAGCTAATAAGAATATTTTTTTCCCAGATTTTAGAACACTTGTGATCTTTATCGTTTCTTATAAGTTTGTACTTTGCTGTATTTTCTTATTTAAAACAAGTATTTACTTTGTATTTAATTGTGTATCTGTATCTCATGGAATTAATGATCTATAACTGTACTAAATATTCTATATATACCCTTGTATTCTCTCTATATTTTTACATTGTACATACAAATCCTACCTATATTCTACATATAAAAGTATGCTAAGACTGGATATTATATACATATTTATATAATTTCTTTTTAAGATTTTATTTATTTATTTTAGAGAGAGAGTATGCATGTGAACAGGGGGAGAAGAAGAGGGAGAGGATTAAGCGGACTCCTCTGTGAGCGCAGAGCCTGACTCAGGGCTCAATCTCACCATCCTGAGGTCGTGACCTGAGCTGAAATCAAGAACTGGATGCTTAACTGACTGAGACACACAGGCACCCCTCTATTTTATAATTTCATTCATTTTTATATTTTGTATCCAATACAGGTTGTCTAGTTCCCTTTTTGTCTTGTGGGTAGAAGATTTTCATTCAGTGAGCATCTGACCATTGTGCATACCTAGGAAAATAAATGAGGTGAAATTTGAGGGAATAAAATTAAAATTTAAAGTCCTTGAGCAACAGTGAGCTTACAATTCATTGAAGTAAACAGAAATTGCTTAAGCAATTTTCAAGGCCCTGATAAAATGTCATCAGCATGATTTAAATGTGAGATTAGCTAATATAAGTAGCAATTAGAATTAGATTTAGCTTGTACATTTGCAGTTAAAATGAAAAGCTCTTATGGGGACTCTTTTATTGCACTCAGAAAAGAAATAGGAGGAAGAGAAAGGAATTGCATTTTCCTGTACTTTTCCTGTGGCGCATTGCTTTGCAGGATCCTCAGGGAGCAAAAGAATAGACGAGTAATATAAAAGAAAACTATATAAAGGATTTAATTATTTCAGAATTGTCCATTTTTTTTTAAACAAGGAATAACCACAGAAGCTTCTATTTAAAAAAAGAAAGGAATTAGCTGCTTTACTTAGGGAAAATGGCAACAAATATAGCAAGTAAGTGTAATAAATAATTTTGTGACCTCATTCAAAGGTCTTCCTTCTGAAGAGTCCATTTATTTTTTGATTCCCATCTAGCCTCTCATCACTGTCTGTCTGGTTCCATAAAGAGCAACGTTGGTGACCCCGGAGGGACCACGGCCCGAGGTGTACTTGATGCTTGTCGAGGCCATCATATTTCAGCATTCAACGGGAATTCACTTCCATTTGCAAAATTTGCTTACTTCTCACCCACATTGACCTTTGCCTCCTGTCATTGATCAAAGAATATTAGTGTCTGCGGAACAGAGTCTCAGACTCCCGGAATGGTAGGGACACAGAGATCCTCAGAGACCATCTCTCAACACACTCAGTTTGTAGCATGGCAGAGAGGTCAGGGTGGTGAGGGTGCCCTTCAAAGCTCTAGACTCTCCTTGTAGAGCTTGAACCAGAAGGACACCCTGGGCATTTTCCATCACATTTCCCTGCTTAATCTCTCCTATGAGCTGATCTTTAACATTGATTTAGAATCATTAAAAGCACACCCTTCAGGCAATCCGATGAAAGAGCCTATTACAAAACATCTGAGAAAAGTCATCCACTCTCCTCTCAGGTATTTTTCAAAACAATTTTTATTAAAAGCAAATAAAATGAAACCAAGAAAAAAAATTATGAAAGATTTTGTGATTTATTGGGTTTAATTTTTGGTTTTATTTTAGTTTTCTTTGGACGTTTTCATGAGCTATACTGTCAGAAGAACTAAAGCCACTCTTAAAAGGCAAATTTTCAAAACAACTTCATTAAGACATACCCCACATACATTTATATTTATTTACAGTATACAGTTCCCAGTTTTTAGCATATTTTTCAGGATTGTGTAAAGATGACCATAATCTAATGTTAGAACTTTTCCAGTACCCCCAAGAGAAATCCCATATCCGTTAGAAGTCATTCCCCATTCCTGCTCACTCCTGTTCCCCTAGCCATAGGCAACGGCTAATTAACTCTCTGTCTATATGGGTCTGTCTGTCCTAGACCTTTCATACAAATGGAATCATACAATATGTGACAGTGTATGGTCTCTGATGACTGGCTCTGATTTCTTTCAGTTAGTATAAAACTTTAAAGATGCATCCATATTAAAGTATGTGTGAATATGTCATTCCCTTTTATGGGAATAAATAATATTCCATTGTAGGCATAGAGCACGTTTGGTTCATTCATCAGTTGATGGATATTTAGATGGTTTTCACTTTGTAGCTATTATGGATAATGCTGCTATGAACATTCGTGAGCAAGTTGTATGGTGTATGCTTTGTTATCTTTTGGGTGTGTTACCTACAAGTAGAATTCTTATATGGTAACTGGATGTTGACCATTTTGAGGAACAGTCACACTGTTTTCCAAAGTGATTGCACTACATTATAGTTGCACTAGTGTCTTGTACAAGGCCAATTTTAAAATTCTGTCAAAAATTATTAAATATTGAACATCTATGTGAAACATCCTGTTTGAAGTGCTGTAATGTGTCTATGATATTGATTGATTTGTAGAAAAAATTAGAACTTTTTTAAAGGAGATTCTTTCCTAAAGGGGACCATATAGTTCTCATCCAGAGAGGGGGCCAAAGTCACACCCAGCCATCTGAACAGGGAGAATTAAATACAAGGAATTACGAATTAGAAAAACATGTTTAAGTTCAGAACAGGTAGGTTAAAGAACATAGGAATAGCAAGTGTAGGAAGATGTTAACTATCACGTAATATAGCAAATGTAGCTATTCCATCTGGGGCTGAGAGATAGTACTCAAGGAAAGAATAGATTCGGAATTGGGTCACCTACCCTCACCCCTGAGGCTGAGATGCAGACTTTGTTGAAGAGGGCTAGGCATGTGTGGCCCACAGGCTAGTGAAGTTCCTTGATGTGGCATAGACCAGCAGTGAACTGTCTTCTGGGGTGCCATGGGTCCAAGACTATGAGCAGGGAAGTTTCTACTATGGTTTGGCAAAACTTGCCAGAAGGTAGGTTCTACGGGGCCTCCTACCTACCGCTGGCAAACAACCCATCTACTGGGACGATAGTGAAGTTCAGTTGGCAGCCCTCGCTGGGAGCTGGTGAAACTCCCTGGAGGGTGGGTGCCACTGAGTGTCCCACACACAACTGGTGGCAGAAGACCCAGAAAGAATGAAGATGTGTTCCTTCTGCTGAACCTTGCTGTTGCTGTCCTGCTTTCTACCAACAAAACATCACACAGCACCCGCTGACCAGGAAGAGGTGATACTGGAGTCCAGAGTAGGGCAAAGTGTGGATTTGGAGTTGAGAGGCCATAAATCAGTAACTGGCAGTCAACTCCTTCGGCTTCATCACTTCCACATGCATCCTTTTCTACACATAGGAACTTTTGTACATCACAAAACCAAAAACCTCTGTTTTTCAGAGATGTGGAGAAGTTCCCAACCCCTGCCCCCAAATGAGGAGACACACAATTTGAACAGTCATTTATTTCCTAAGTTCACTGTATTCCTTATTTTCCAAATTCAGTCACAGTCCCATTGGGTGTTCGCTTACCTAAAGGCTAAATTAAATGGCTTACATACCAAATAGTGAAGGGAAGAAAAAGAAAAATGTTTAATATACATGAACACATTCACGCACATAGCATACAAAGAGAAAAGAGAAACTATGCAGTTCTCATTTCTGTAACTGATGAAGAGGTTGTCAGTCATACCTCTGGCTGCCTTCTTTTACGGCCTGTTGCATGTTCTCATTGCCTTTAGAAGATCAGGGTTGTCTACCCGGTAGAGTGACCAAACCTTCATTTCTATGATTCAGAATTCTTGATAATACCGCCTTTAAAAAAAATGATTCTTGGGATGCTTGGGTGGCTCAGTTGGTTAAGCAGCTGCCTTCGGCTCAGGTCATGATCCCAGCGTCCTGGGATCGAGTCCCACATCGGGCTCCTTGCTTGGCGGGGAGCCTGCTTCTCCCTCTGCCTCTGCCTGCCATTCTGTCTGCCTGTGCTTGCTCTCTCTCCCTCTCTCTCTGACAAAGAAAAAAAAAATGATTCTTGCACTTTTCCTTAACCTTCACTGTTGCTACTTCTGGAGGATTCTTTGCATCCCAGATGTAGTCCTCCTTGCTTCCACTGTTTGTAGCACCCCAATTTTCCCTTGGTAAACAGAATCATTCCAGCCAGTAGGATTACCACCCCTGTTCTTGATTGAGTGGCATAAGGAGTTCAAAGTGGCCTTCTCACCCTACAGTTCACTGGAACAATTCTTAAGTCCCTTGGGGGAAGCCTTGCCTTCTTGAGAACTTAGACTTCCAAATCAGCAGTGCTCAAGTTGCTGGGAAGGGAAGCAAAAAATTTGCAAAAGGATTGTTATGTATATCATGAGAAGAGCTGCTTTTATTTCCACCCTTTAGTTCCCAGATCTGTGTCTTATGGCTCTGGGGGAGATAGCACCATATAAAATCTTAGAGTGAGAGCATATACTTGATTCTTTCAGAGTATTGTCTCCCAGTTGGGGCTATAACTGAGTTGTCAGTAAGCTGTTCAACATTTCAGTCAGTCCAGTTGCTTCTGGGCAATGGTATATGTGATGAAAATCACGTATAATTAATTGGGCATAAGTCCATTGCTGTAGTTCATTTGCTATAAAATCAGAAGCAGTGTTGTGTGGAATACCATGTTGTTGGTTCATGAATGGTGGTTCTGATGGAGGTGCTGTGGGCAGGAAGATCAATCCTATCCAGAGTATACGTTTAGTATAGTGAAGACAAATCTCCATCCCCTCCATAACAGAAGAGGTCCAAGGGAAACTTCTAGCAGGTGGCCGGCTGGTTCCCCTGGTAAATGGGTTCCCCTGGTAAATCAGGGGCTCGGGGTTGATCTCTGCTGTTGGCTGATTAGAAAACTGGGAGTATTGGTAGCCGGGTCAACCTTAGCAAGGAGAGATCTGTGTTGTTAAGTCTTTTTAGAGCCTCTATCCCTGACACATTAACCAGTAAGCTCATGGTGTCTTTGAGTCACCCTGAAATATCTGGGGAAAGAGTAGGACTGATATCATCCAGTGTGATTTTAAAGAATTTCTGTCGTGGATGCCCTTGGATGAGAACTGACATGCGACACAAATTTCTTCACGCTAAACCCATTCTGAAAAGTCTATGCCTATACTTTTCCCCTTTCTTTGTTGAAACTCAAGCAAGTCTTTGGCCACTAGACCTAGGGCTTTGCTTATTGAATCCTATTTTCAGGTCACCATTGCATCCTTTGTGCCATTTATGGTGAATATGTCCCCATGGTCGTTGGTGGTCAATTGCCACTTTATGACTTCTGTTCCTCTGGAATCCTGTCATCCCCTTGAAATCAGGAGTCTCCTATCAATGAAATTCCCTTCATGGTCATACTTGGTCTGCACGTGACCCTTTTCAAGGATACAGGTGCCCCACCCAATTATATATTTATTATAATGCTTAATGAAGGGAGTATATTCCGAACCTTGGAGAATATAATTGGTGGGGTGCAGGTCATAAGTAATAAATCTTCTTTAACGTTCCTATCTCCCTATGCTTTTGTAGTCCCTGCCATTTCACCTCATTAAATGTAGACCACTGTTGGGACCAACTTTCAGCCAACCAACCACATAAATTGTTAGAGCCACTGGTAGCTCTTTAGGCTAGCACATTAAATTCAGAATCTCTAGTAAATACACACATATCAACAAATGTGGCCCAGTCTAATGTTGTGTTTCATCCTCCTTATTCTAATACCCTTCAAATCTACTCCCCCATAGACTTCCCAGGTGTATGCCAATAATTTAACAAAATCTTAAAATTCTTTTGGGGAGTGAACTCTTTCCTTCTATATTAGACTGCGTGCCTGATTCCCTGGAGCATGCTGAGAATTAGCCCTAGTTTTGAGTAGAGTGTCTACAAGACGTGGTTGGAGTTGTGGTGAGTCTTCAGGAGGATGAGCATCCCCACACAAGTCCTCTTCCCCAGGTGATGTTATCATAGGCTTTTCAAGCCAAGAGAAGCTGATGTCTTCAGACAAAAGAGGGCAAACTACTCCCATGGACAGGAAAGACTCAGGGTGACTTGACCTTTTAGAATTCACTTTGATTTCAGTATAACCAGTTGTTGTCTTTCCATATTTTAGGCCTTCATTTCTTCTAAATCACTGCCTTCATTTTCACATAAGAGACTGGGCAAGATTGTGAATTCAACTCCTGTTGAAAATTCAGCAACCCGTGCTTAGATTTTATGTTTGATTTTTAGCAGTTTCTCCCCTGAGGCTACAATAACCAAGAGAAAGCAAACATCTCTGGACTTTTGGGTGCCATATAGTTAGTTAAATAATACTTAATCTGGCCATTAGGATGTCTCATGTTATGAAATAGTGGTTGGAATATTTTCTGAGGACCACAGGACCCATGAAAGTTAAAATAGAACTACAGTCAGTCCTATCACTAACCTGCTCAGCTTTGCTTTTTATATCTTTGTGTTTTTTATCTGCAAAATCATAAACTTTTCCTCCTGACCTTCAAGAAGTGAGCATTGCAAGTGGATAACATTTGTAGGTTCTAGGTTTCCTCACAACGTGCCAGTTTCAAAATGCAATAAAAGTAGATAAGGTCAATGAAATAAAGGCCATAAATGTCTGTCTGCTTAGTTGAAAAACGTATTATGAAGATTAACTGTTTCCTTAAGAGTGGGTATGTCTCAGTGGACAAATACTGATGTTCTCCCTATCATCCATCAACATTTCTTGTATCAATCTCCATTATCTTCATGTGGCAGGAACAATGGCTGTCAGGCCTGGGTCCACCTAGTCTCTCATTTCCCATTTGGAGTCCAGATTCCAGGGAATGTTGATGATGTTGAAGATTACTCATGTGCTAATATGACACATGTTCTAAGCAGTTCTTTAGGAATGACTGTTTAGCCAAGTGGTCCTAGTCCTGGATCCTGGGCCCTTGGCCTCATGGGTTGCTGCCCAGTCACCCTGGGTGCCTATGTGCATGGCTTGCGTTACTCTGGTCATGCTGTACTTTGGGGGGTTGTGTCAGTACAGTTTCCTGCTTCTCTGAAGTGCTGAGGGTCCAGAATCCCTGCATAGAGGCTGGCTGTAGCCACTGTCTTACTAGGGAGCCCTTTTCTTAGGACACCCTTGGCTCCACACTCTGCTCTGTTTTGGTCTAGGGAAGTCCTTTCCGTCTTCTGGAGTGATAGATAGGCTGAGGTGGGAAATTCTCCTTTTTGGTTTGTCTCAGACACTTTGTAAATACCTCACTTTGTTTTCCCAGCCTTAACTCACACACCCCCTCAGAAATCAAGGTCAGGAAATTTCACAGGCCTCCTCTGCTTTCTGCCTCAGTTTACTCCTTCTCTAAGAGAGTGGACGAGAAAACTGACATTCTACTTGTAAAGGGGAAGGTATAGTAAAAAAATAAAATTATATAATATCTCATAACTCTTTTTCTACCATTTCATAATAAATATTGATAGATCCTACTTGAAAGTTCACAAAGTACTTAAACTCTGGCAATTATAAATTATAGATTAGGTAATATATTACATCTGTTATAATTGTCATTGTGGCATAAATATACATTGAAACTATTTCCTTTTAAGCACTTTCTCTTGAACTTTCAACATTTGAATTGGATTCAGAATATGGAACAAGCACATCTCTGAGAAGTGTCAGACGTGCTAGATTTCTTTCTTAGCTCCCATGGAAAAAGTAAACACAATATAAAACACCAATTAAATTTTAGAGGTTAAGAATGTCTCTTATGTAAGTTATGCTAAAAAGAATTCCCGAGATCTGTAAACTTGTAGATTACAAATGAGTTATGGTCATGTAGAGATGACAACTGAGCAATTGTCAGATTAAATAATTTCCACACAAAGGTGAAGGACTTTTTTAAGCAACCACAATTTCCTTTCAAGTCTAACTTTTCAAGTAATTTATTTGAAAAAACTGAAATGTCATACAACAAGTTTCAGAACTTGCACAATTGTTTTAATTTCTCCCAATTGGTCTGGTTTGATTACCGCATGTGGATTTGGAGGACAGGTCAAGAATGTAAGAAATGCTAAAACAGGAGGAAGTGAAGTGAGCTTTTGAACATGGCCTTTTCCATGAAAAGAAAGATGGTAGATTGTTCTGTTGAGAATTACACAATGGGAGAAGCAGAGCAGCCCTTCATACCCATGAAATAGAGTTTTCCTGGTCCTACTTCTCCGTCATTACTTGCCCCCAGTTCTTCAAAAAGAAAAAAACCAAAAAACAACTTCCTGCCTCCTTGTATGGAATAATTTTTTAGTTGTATTTATCAAATCTTTAAGTATAGATGTGATAAGCAGGAGAAATAATGTATTTGTGGCATGAAATGATGGCGAACATAAGTTTTCTTTTTTTTTTTCTTTATCCTTGAGGGTCACTAGAGGGTCTTATATGGAACTCTGAGTTGCCCTTTCTCCAGGAGATAATGAGTTGACTGTTGTTTCATAGATCTGTGCTCCTGGGGCTGACTGATGCTGAAGGAAGACTATAAAGTTGAAGGGTTGAGGTGGAACCACAAAGGCTGTAGCAGTGCTGAGCATGGGGCCTGCTGAAGAGACACTGTGACTTTTGGTGGCAGGGCGGACTCCCGTGGCAGGCTGGATCCTGTGAATGACACGGAAGCCCACCATGGTGTGAGCCATTGGGTTCGACATGACACTTCAAGGTTCTGTCACCAAGACAGACAGAGGATCAGAGCAGAGGCCCTTCTTTAGCATACCTACATTGGTGGATGGGGCATATAGCATCCTGGAAATGATGGAGATTGGATTTCCTGGGCCAAGGCTAGTTAGAATTAAATTAGGAAACTAAAGGAGCATTACACTTCTTGGACCTGGGGGCTGTGGAACAGATACAGAGAGTCAATATATTTGTTTCAAAAACACAAGTAGTAAAGGGGCACCTAGGTGGCTCAGTTGGTTGAGTGTCTGACTCTTGATTTTGGCTTAGGTTATTGCTATGAGATTGTGTCTCATGTTGGGCTCTGTGTAGAATGGGGAATGTGCTGGGGATTCTCTCTCTCTCTCTCAAATAAATAAATAAATCTTTAAAAGAAATTCCACAAAACATAAGTAGAAGTTTCTGCCTTCTCCCTTCTACTTGGCATATATAGCCAAGGCAAGGCCATTTTAGTTTCTTTCTCAGACCAGTAAGTTTAGTTCTGTCAAGAGTTGGGAAAAACCAACAATTTAACAAATGTTGACTCACTAACTACCCTGTTAGTCAGGTAGGTACTACCCACTAGGTATTGTGAATATGAGGGAAAAAATGTGATAGCTTCCTTTGAGGAAGCAGGAAGAATCCACAGCAGTTATAAGTTATAAAGAATTAATGATGTCCATGTAAAGTCTGTATGATGGATGTGGCTGGGGCTGGGAGGTTGACCTCAAAAAAGCATTACAATTACAATAATTAACCTCCAGCATGTTTCATGGGGGAGAAAGGGATGTGTTTAGGCCCAAGGAATTGGAAGACAGTGGATAGAAATCCTATTTCTGTTTATTCACACTGTTAGTTCCCCACTATAGAGTATTCATGTGAGAAGCAGTTGAGTAGACCAGGAATTGGCAAGATTACTTATTGTGAATAACCGGAGACTTAGGTAAGGTTGATATACTTAAGCTCATAAAATTTGCTAATTTGTTACTCAGGAGGAAACCAGAAGATCATAACTTTAAGAATTATAAACTATCATAGGAAGAAAGTGAAATCGGAAATCCTGAGGGTTCTCTTGAAGAAATTGAACCCAGAGTCAACTGATAATAGTTGAGAGCATTAATGAGCTCTGTGCTAGAGAAACAAATGAGTATTAGCCTTTATAAGGAAGATGGTAGGAAATAGTCCTTTGATTATCTTCAAGTGAGAAAAATAAAGGCAACATCCCATGCTGTTCTTAAAGCCACTATGTCAAACCTTACCCCCCCCACTTAGATTAAAATTACAAACTTATAAAAATGCCAGAGACTTTTTTTTTTTTTTGAAAGTTTTGTTAATGAATGGATTCCTTTTGATAGAAGTCCAGGCAGAACCAGAGATAATCAGAGAGACCTAATGGACCAGATGGGATTCAGAGACCATAGTTTTTAAGAATTAGGTAGGAATATCATTCCAACACCAAGAGAACAAGAGTAAAAATGTGGGGCTCTGTGCAGTGCATTCCACAGCAGAAGCTAGAACTCTATAAAGCCTAGGATAAGTAGCTTGTAGCAGAGCATCAAGGCAGGAAAGATCCCTGTCTTGCTGGAGGGAGACACTGCTCTGGTCCTGGTCCCACACTGATCACTGTTAGAACTTGGGCAAATGACTTCACTTTCTTGGCCTAAGTCCTAAGACTTTTAAAACTCAAGAGCAGGCACGTATGAATATGGTACCGGGTAGCCTTTGTCTTATACTAAATTGCCTGTATAATTTATGCTTAGTTGTCTCCTGTCCAGAGGTTTGCATAGCCACTAAGAAGGAATCAGTTGAGAGCCAAAAGGGGGAATTTGAAGGATTCTAAGCTATAGGATTTTGTCTTTATTGTGTGACAATTCATCCAGAAGACAAAGAAGCTTTATCTTCTTTCAAGTGTGTGTGTAGGTGTGGGGTGCTGGGGAGAGGGGGATGTCCCAGGAAACCAGGAGAGGGAGTTATTAGCATAACTAAACCAACTAAAGAGACTAAGAAGCATGAATAAGGATTCTTTCATGTGGTTATGGTTTCCTTGCATTGTTAAAAAGTCATAAATTGAACCATATTCTTTTTCTCTGACAGAAAAAAAAAAGAAAGAAAGAAAAAGAAAAGAAAAGAAAATTTAGTGACATTGTTTCGTAGAATTTCTTTCAGCAACACCATCTCAGGACTAATTACTATTTTTGGAAATTGAGGGAAAATTCAGGCCTTGCATGAATGAAAACACATAATGTCTTGGAAGGACAAAGGCTATTTTTCTGTCATATTCACATACACAGTTTTGCTGTGAAGAAAATTCAAGCCTTTCAAACAAAGAATGTGTGGCCACTGCAGATGAGGTCACACAGAAGCAAAATGCAACTTTCTGTCCCAGCTAAGTTGTCCCTACTGAGGTCAGAGGAGAACCAGAGCGAACGGTGGGCTGAGACCCAGATGAGTGAAAGTTGAAGATTTTCAGGAAGGGAGGGACCAGCCCTGTCACGTGCTCCTGGCATGGTTAGTGGCTGACCACTGGATCACACAACATGGAGACATTGTCCCCATGATAGAAACTTTCTCTGGTTGGGATGGGTCCAAAAGAAAACAGATGGGGAAGTAAACATACCAAGTGAAAACAACTCTCTGAAGCTTTGCTGACCGTTTGTTATTATACCAGGAGAATGTCAATGGAACATTTTATGACCAGGCAACAGCCTTCTTTGAGATCTGGGTGTCATTGCTTTGGAAGTCATGGAGAGTCAAGGTCATTTGTGATTTAATCATTCAAGATGGTGCCTTCCTAGAAAGTTGACTTTCCTCACAGTTTTTCTTATTTGAATGTCCTTTTGGACAAAAACGCATCATGGACTACAAGTGCAAAGCTAATGACATTTCCTTCCCATATGAACTTGAGTTTTACCTTTATTGATTATAAAAAAAGAGAGGTGGTTGGCTTGATTTGGTGCTGGGCAGGATCCCAGAGAGGGACTTGCTGCTGTAGAACCTCTCCCCGCTTGACTTTCTCCCATTAATTTCCTGAGAGTTTCATGGAGTGTCTGGTAACAGCTCTGGCTTCCTCCCGTGCCATGTGGTAACCCCGGTCTTGGAACACATTGACTCCCCGGGTGGGGGGTGGTGGGCGGGAGGGATGAAATCACTGTTGTGCTTAAGTGTCCCCTTTTCCTGAGAGGACTGTCACAGCAAGGGAGTCTGTATTTTTAGAATTAGCATGTTCTGTTTCAGTTTTGTGAACATTCATTTTAAACCTACTATATTTAGTAAAGGTTTAATTATCCACGTAGGAAAACTAGTTTCAAGCTGTCCCTTTTCATTCCTTGCTCATCAAAACAGCCCCCTACAGCTGAGAATGGCAATTTCACCTATACCTGGTGAGGGCGATGGACGGGAAAAATGTCACTGCGGGATGTGGGTGTGAGCAGAGCAGTAGGGGAAGCCCCTCTTGGCATCCCCCAGTCCCACGCCAGTCCCTCCTCTCTGGCCTGGGGCTGGTGGCAGCGGCTGTGTATTCCACTGCCAGCGAAGTGTCTTCCCTTCCTACACGGAAATCATGATTAGATTTTTTCCAAAATGACACTCAGGATACAGAATCTCTTTGGGCCATTTATAAGCACATACGATGTTGGGAAGCTGTGCACAAAATGATGACATTTCTTGCATTTTTCAGAGATCCCATTCATTCCTTTGTTTCCTCACTCACTTCTGGCAGGCCCTTCTCTTCTCCAAAGTTGGAGTGCTGAGTTGGGGAGTGGCAGGTGGATACGGGCATGGATGCATTTGATCCATGGAGGCCTCTGGTGGGAGATGGGGCAAGTGCCCACTGACACTAAAAATGCTCCGAAACGTAAATGTAAGATGGTAAATGCTCACTTAGTCATTCAGCAAATATTTATTGACTGGTTGCAGGAGAGCCATGGAGCCTGGAGCGGGTTTAGTGGGAGAAATACAGATGGATATGTTTTTTAAACATATTCTAATAAATGTAAAATTACAGAGTGAAAGCTCAGAAGAGAAGAAATGTGGGCCTATGTAACCAAGGCGCCTCAGGTGTTTGGGTCCTTGGAGGGAAGGGATGCTAGTGCTGAGATCTCCAGTGGTGCTCCCCCTACTGACTGTGATTATGAGTCACCTAGGAAGCTTGCTAAAATGCAGATTCCTCTTCTGAGTCTGGGGTCTGAGTTAGGGCCCAAGGCTCTGCATGTCTAACCAGCTCCCGTCTCCTGCTGATACTACCGGTGCGTGGCTCACGTTTTGAGTACCAAGGACTTGGAAGCGTGGGATACAGCAAAGCACTGGGTGTTTGGGGAAATGAGTTTAACAGGGAGGGACCAGTATATACACAGTTGAACATTGGTTCTTCTCATCCCCTACTGAGGCACTGGCAAAGTAACTGTTCCCTGCCTTCCATAATCAGTTCTCAGGATAAGTGTCCTCCTGCCAACACATTTCTCCCCTTCGAAGTTACTCTGTGTTCACTTTAAACTTTACCTTTGGTAAACACTGGGGCTTTCATTTAAAAGGACATACTGAAGATACTTTTCCATTGCTTCTTCGAATTAGCCAGACAGAAAAAAGGAGGGCAGAAATATGTTACCTTTGATAAAACTGAGGACTGACCCCCCAAAAAATAATCTATTGGGAGAGCTGACAATACAGTAGAGATCAAATATGGCTGCAGAAAGACTCCCAGTAGGGGTGTTTGCAGATGTAAGTCTCAGACACAGTTGGCAGGAAAGCATTTTCTTACATAGATGGCACTCTGAGGGTCAAAGCCAATTATCTTGGCTTTGGAATCATAGGAATGACAGCTGTTTGTGGTGGTGGAGGAGAACCAGATCTCTGGGTCCTATTTCATTACACAAAAATTTGGGAAAAGCAGAGTCGAATTTAAACATGTAGAAATGCCATTTTTGTCTGTCTCCTGGTGAGACACGAGAGAGTGGACAAGAGGCTGAACTATGTTCTGCTCTCTAGCTGCTCATATTTGTTGGCTGGAGAGAGAGGTAAAAGCTAAAATAAGTTGCATGTGGAGCCTTGTCATAATGAGTTTCTCCCTAAACTCTGGAGAATGCCTGCTAGCCTGGAAGTGTTCATACCCTTCCCAACGTGAACCGGTTCCAAAGTCCAGGAAGGATGCATGTAATTGAGAAATGAACACACAAAGGCAGAACAGAACAGATTTTATGTAAAAATAGTATAAGACAAAAGGAGGGGAGGGGACAATGGATATATATGGCAGAAGGGGATCCTCACAAGAGCAAGTAACCATCAAGATGTTGAAAATTATGACTAAATACAAGGCTAGGAGCTAAGACAACGCTACAATGGAAAGCAGAGCAATTGAGACCTTGTGGAAAGTAATAGTGACATGGCAGGTGGAGACGGAACAACTTGCAGAGTTCAGGAAGGAAGCAGAAGAGAAAGACAAAGCCGTCTTTGAAATGCAAGGATACTGGAATAAACACAGAGGAGGATAGACACTGCTGAGGTCAGTGACGGATAAGTGAACAGGGTTAAGAAAAGCAAGAAAAAATCAACTAGAAATGAACAAACTTAGAATGTATTAAAGAAAATATGAAAGATATGGAAGGGAAAAGAAATGCAACATACACATTATTGGTATCCTTTAAGAAGCCTGGAGATAATAGTAAAGTGCTTTTAGGAAGTAAAATATGACTTGAATCTCCAAATGAAAAGGTTGCACTGTGATTCGGGAAAACCTGGTACACAATGAACAACACTGACAGGTTTCTAAGTATTTCCAAACACTGGCCCTCAAAGACAAAGAAAAGTCATTTAGACAGCAAAAAGCAAACTGCTAAAAGGTTGGGGGGAATCGAGCTGGCATTTTAACAAAACAGATCACACAGTGGAATATCAAAAGCAAGAGAAGGGAATCAGAACATAAAATATGAGTACCAGCGTGTGTTACTTACCCAGACTCTTAGCTTATTGCAGAGGGTAACCCGGACCCCGGGTCTGCTCCTGTCACCTGTGCCTGCTAAGCAATAGCTGCCATGCGTGAGTGTATCTCCACCCACGCTGACCAGGCTGCTGTGCAGATCAGCAATGCCTGCTGGGAACTCTATTGCCTGGACCATGGCATCCAGCTCAACAGCCAGATGCCAGGTGACAAGACCGCTGGGGAGGAGATGACTCCAGCACCTCCTTCAGTGAGACAGGGTCTGGCAGGCTTTGTCCCCAGGGCACTGTTTGTAAATCTGGAACCCACTGTCACCGATGAATTTCACACTGGCACCTACTGCCAGCTCTTTTACTCTGAGCTTCTCATCACAGGCAAGGAAGATACTGCCAATAACTGTGCCCGAGGGTGTTACATGGTTGGCAAGGAGACGACTGACTTTGTCTTGGATTGAATTTTGGAAACGGGTTGACCGTGCACAGATCTTCAGGGCTTCTTGGTTTTCCACAGTTTTGAAGGCGGAACCTCTGTGCCGGTGGAACTTCTTTTGACCAATTATGGCAAGGTGTCCAAGTTGGAGTTCTCATTTATGCAACCCCTCAAGTTTCCACAGCTGGAGTTGAGCCCCTACACCTCCATCCTCACTACCCACACCACCCGGAAGCACTGTGATTGTGCCTTCACGGTGGACAATAAGGTCATCTCTGAAGTCTGTCATAGAAACCTCTGTATGGAACGCCCGGCCTACTCTAACCTTAACCGCCTTGTTAGCCAGATTGTGTTTTCCATCACTGTTTCCCTCAGATGTGATGGAACCCTGAATGCTGATCTGACAGAATTTCAAACCAACCTGTTGCCCTATCTCTATACCCACTTTCCTCTGACCACATAGGTCCATCATCTCTGCTGAGAGAGCCTACCATGAACCACTTTCTGTAGCACAGATGACCAATGTGTGCTTTGAGCCAGCCAACTAGATGGTGAAATGGGACTCCCACCATGGTAAATACATGGCTTACTGCCTATTGTGCTGTGGTGATGTGGTTCCCAAAGATGTCAGTTCTGCCATTGCCACCATCAGGACCAAGCACAGCATCCAGTTTGTGGACTGGCACTCCACTGGCTTCAAAGTGGGCATTAATTATTAGCCTCCCATATGGTGCCTGGTGGAGACCTAGCTCAAGTACAGAGTTGTGTGCATGCTGGGCAACTCCACAGCCATTGCTGAGGCCTGGTCTTTTCTGGGCCACAAGTTTGACCTGTTGTATGCCGAGTGTGCCTTTGTTCACTAATATGTAGGTGAGGACATGGAGGAAGGAAAGTTGACTGAGGCCCGTGAGAACATGGTAGCCCTTGAGAAGGATTATGAGGAGATTGGTGTGGATTCTGTTGAAGGAGAGGGTGAAGAAGAAGGAGAGGAGTACTAATTACCGTTCCTTTCAGCATGTTACCCTCACAACTTTATCTTCGACATTAGCTGACAGGGATTCAAGCTTTCTGGTTAGATTGTCTTCATTTTAGCTGTGATCATATCTTACTTTTCCATGGGTACCTGTAAGATTTTTCCATCATGTTTCAAAGTAAAGGCTTTAAGAAAGAAAAAAAAATGAGTACCCAAATTTGACCGAACATATGACCATAAAAATAAATGTTAATTGTTCTACTCACCTATTAAGAGACTCACAGTTACAGAGAGAGTGGAATCCAGTTATGAGTGATACAGGAGGTGTGTGTAAAACAGTGAAGCCCATGAAGGCTGAAGATGTAGAGAGTTGGGCAGACATTGCTGTAGCGTGAATCCCGCCCCCCCTCCCAATTCAAATGTTGAAGCCTTAATCTCTCTATGTGGTTATATATTGCAGATAGGGCTTACAAAGAGTTATTAAGGTTAAATGTGTTCCAAAGAGTGGGGCCCTGATCTGATAGAGCTGGTGCCCTTACAGGAAGAGAAAGAGACACTAAAACATTGTCTTTGCCATGTGGAGACACAGAAGGTGGTAGTCCCCAAGCCAGGAAGCGAGATCTTAACAGAATGTGGCTATTTGGCACTCTCATCTTGGATTTTCTAGCCTCCACAGCTGTGATAAAATACATTTTTGTTTTTAGAGTCACCCAGTCTATGGTATTTCTTAGGGCAGCCCAAACCAATGAACAGAGATAAAAGAAGCAAATGCCAATAGAGCAAGAGAGAGGAAGAGAGAAAGCAGCAATCATAACTATATGGTTGTATTCAGAATAAAAGTATTAAATTAGGTAAAAAGGGCACTTGATAATGGTAAATCATGATGCAATTTAATGTGATAAAAGAGTTGTCATGGAAACCACAGTGCCAAAGTTAAAGGAAACAGAAATAGATAGAAATGTTTTAATAATAGAAAACTTTAATTCTTACCTTTTAACTACTGATAAAGTACAAAAAAAAAAAAAAAGGAAGTAAGAATATGGACACTTTGAATGACAAAATGAATAAGTTAGCTTTTACAGATACACATTAAGGCATGTACTCAGAAAACACTGTACTGTGCTTTCATGTATCATTGAAGAAGTCATGCAAATTATATATCAAGCTGTAAAGAAAATTGCAATCAATTCTCCCAAGTAGAAATAGACAATATTTTCTGACAATGCAATGAAATAAAAAATTAATAATAAAAACAGAAGAAAAAAAAACCTTACCTTTTGGAAACAAAAGAATACTGTTTAAATTCTTAAAACTGAAATTGCAAAATATTTAGAAAAAAAACAAAAATTAAAACAACATACTGGAGACTGAGATCTCGGTAAAGCAGCATTTAGAGTAAAATTCATAGCATTAAATATTTAAAAATTAAGAATCAAAGTAAGTGAATTTTAAACATCAAATACCATAATTTATAAAATAATGTGCATTGGAGAAAACAGAATAAAACATTAATAAAGAGGGGCACCTGGGTGGCTCAGTGGGTTAAGCCTCTGCCTTTGGCTCAGGTCATGATCCCAGGGTCCTGGGATCGAGCCCCACATCAGGCTTTCTGCTCAGCGGGGAGTCTGCTTCGCTTCCTCTCTCTGCCTGCCTCTCTACTTGTGATCTCTCTCTCTATCAAATAAATAAATAAAATCTTTTAAAAAAATTAATAAAGATAAAAGCAAAAGTTAATGAATTAAAAGAATTTTTAAAATGGCAAAACTAAGTCTCCAAGTTGCATCTGAATAAAATATTAAAACTGTTGGTTATTCTCATTTTTTTGAAATTAAAAAAATTAATTTTACTTTCAGTATGGTTATATACATTGTTACAGTTTCCAGTGTACAATATAATGAATCAACAATTACATATATTACTCAATGTTCATCAGGATGAGTGTACTCTTAATCCATATCATTTGTTTTATCTATTCCTCATCTATTTGCCCTCTAGTAACCATCAATTTGTTCTTTGTAGTTAGGAATCTATTCTTTGGTCCCTTTCCCCCTCTTTGTTCATTCTCTTTCTTAGAGTGACATGTGAGTAACATCACGTGGTATTAATATTTCTCTGACTTACTTTGCTTAGCCTCATACTCACTGGCTCCATCCAGGTAATTGAAAATGACAAGATTTCATTCTTTTTTTTTTTTTTTTAAAGATTTTATTTATTTATTTGACAGAGAGAAATCACAAGTAAGCAGAGAGGCAGGCAGAGAGAGAGGAGGAAGCAGGCTCCCCGCTGAGCAGAAAGCCCAATGTGGGGCTCGAACCCAGGACCTGGGATCATGACCTGAGCCGAAGGCAGCGGCTTAACCCACTGAGCCACCCAGGTGCCCCAAGATTTCATTCTTTTTTATGGCTGAGTAATATTCCATTGTATATATATTCTTTATCCATTCATTGTTCAATGGACACTTGGGTTCTTCCCACAATTTAGCTATTGTAAATGATGCTAAAGTAAACAGAGGGGTGTGCATATTCTTTTGAACTAGTGTTTTTGTATTTTCTGGGTTGTAGGAAAATATATTGAACATAAATTTGCTGTATTAATGACATATATATTAGTGTGGCATTAATTATATTCACAGTGTTATACAATGATCATCACTATTTTCAAGATATTTTCATCACCCTAAACAGCAACTCTGTACCCATTAAGCAATAGCTCTCCATTCTCCCTCCTCCCAGCTCATGGTAAATGCTAATGTTGTTTTTCTCCATGAATTTGCATATTCTAGGTATTTCCTCTAAATGGAATCATACAAGATCTGTCCCTTTTTGTCTGGCTTATTTCATTTAACATGATGTCCTCAAGGTTCATCCACTTCGTAACATAGATCACCTCCATGACTTTCTATGTCTGAACAATATTCCTTGTATGTATAATCACATTTGTTTATGCACTCATCTGTTGGTGGATGTTTGGAATGCTTCCACCTTTTGGCTACTGTGAACAGTGTTGCAGCATTCATTAATTTTTGCCAGGGAAAAGGCAGAAATGGGTGAAATTAAAAAAAAAAGAATCGAGAAATAATCTCAGAAATTAAAGAAACTGATAGGAGGTGTTTTTGGTCAACCACCCAAATAAATTTTTAAAAACTTTGATTAAAGGGCACCAGGGTGGCTCAGTGGGTGGGGTCTTCAGCTTGGGTCATGATCTCAGGGTCCTGGGATCAAGTCCCACATCAGGCTCTCTGCTCAGCAGGGAGCCTCCTTCCCCCCACCCTGCCTGCCTCTCTGCCTACTTGTGATTTCTGTCTGTGAAATAAATAAATAAAATCTTTAAAAAAAACTTTGATAAAAATATTTAATTCTAGAAAAGCTAAAGTTCTAAGGTTGGCCCCAGAAGGGTCTGAAAGCTTAAAGAGATGAATTATACTAGAAAAAAAAAAGAGAAGTTGGGGGGAGCTGGCTCTCTCTTCACCTATGACGTACAAATATTTTCCCAAGGAAGCTCTTTTGATCTTTTTGTTATAATTTTTTAATCAACATATAATGTATTATTAGCCCCAGGGGTATGGGTCTGTGAATCACCAGGTTTACACACTTCACAGCACTCACCATAGCACACACCTTCTCCAATGTCCATAACCCAACCACCCTCTCCCTCCCCCTCTCCCCCTGGCAACTTTCAGTTTACTTTGTGAGATTAAGAGTCTCTTATGGTTTGTCTCCCTCCCAATCCCATCTTGTATCATTTATTCCTTTCCTATCCCCCAAACCCCCCACTTCCTGATATGAGGAAGTGATCTCCACTTCCTCATATCAGGGAGATCATATGATAATTGTCTTTCTCTGATTGACTTATTTCGCTAAGCATAATACCCTCTAGTTCCATCCACATTGTTGCAAATGGCAAGATTTCATTTCTTTTGATGGCTGCATAGTATTCCTTTGTGTATATATACCACCCCTTCTTTGTCCATTCATCTGTTGGTGGACATCTAGGTTCTTTCCATAGTTTGGCTATTGTGGACATTGCTGCTATAAACATTTGGGCGCACGTGCCCCATTGGATGACTACATTTATATCTTTAGGGTAAATACCTTGTAGTGCAATTGCTGGGTTGTAGGGTAGCTCTATTTTCAACTTTCT
This sequence comes from Enhydra lutris kenyoni, assembly GCF_002288905.1. Taxonomy (NCBI): domain Eukaryota; kingdom Metazoa; phylum Chordata; class Mammalia; order Carnivora; family Mustelidae; genus Enhydra; species Enhydra lutris. The sequence continues at coordinate 11,171,339 of NW_019154134.1, read as the reverse complement.
GAGGAACCTCCATGCTGTTTTCCAGAATGGTTTCACCAGCTTGCATTCCCACCAACAGTGTAGGAGGGTTCCTCTTTTTCTGCATCTTCACCAACATCTGTCATTTCCTGACTTGTTAATTTTAGCCATTCTGACTGGTGTGAGGTGGTATCTCATTGTGGTTTTGATTTGTATTTCCCTGATGCCGAGTGATGTGGAGCACTTTTTCATATCTCTGTTGGCCATCTGGATGTCTTCTTTCATGTCCTCTGCCCATTTCTTGATTGCATTATTTGTTCTTTGGGTGTTGAGTTTGATAAGCTCTTTATAGATTTTGGATACTAGCCCTTTATCTGATATGTCATTTGCAAATATCTTCTCCCATTCTGTCAGTTGTCTTTTGATTTTGTTAACTGTTTCCTTTGCTGTGCAAAAGCTTTTGATCTTGATGAAGTCCCAATAGTTCATTTTTGCCCTTGCTTCCCTTGCCTTTGGTGATGTTTCTAGGAAGAAGTTTCTGTGGCTGAGGTTGAAGAGGTTGCTGCCTGTGTTCTCCTCAAGAATTTTGATGGATTCCTGTCTCACATTGAGGTTCTTCACCCATTTTTGAGTGTATTTTTGTGTGTGGCGTAAGGGAATGGTCCAGTTTCATTTTTCTGCATGTCGCTGTCCAATTTTCCCCACACCATTTGTTGAAGAGACTATCTTTTTTCCACTGGACATTCTTTCCTGCTTTATTGAAGATTAGCTGACAATAGAGTTGAGGGTCTATTTCTGGGTTCTCTGTTCTGTTCCACTGATCTATGTGTCTGTTTTTGTGTCAGTACCATATTGTCTTGATGATGACAGCTTTGTAATAGAACTTGAAGTCTGGAATTGTGATGCCACCAACTTTGGCTTTCTTTTTCAACATTCCTCTGCCTGTTTGAGGTCTTTTCTGGTTCCATATAAATTTTAGGATTATTTGTTCCATTTCTTTGAAAAAAAATTGATGGTATTTTGCATTAAATGTGTAGATTGCTTTAGGTAGCACAGACATTTTCACAATATTTGTTCTTCCAATCCATGAGCATGGAACATTTTTCCATTTCTTTGTGTCTTACTCAATTTCTTTCGTGAGTACTTTATGGTTTTCTGAGGACAGATTCTTTACCTCTTTGGTTAGGTTTTTTCCTAGGTATCTTATGGTTTTAGGTGCAGTTGTAAATGGGATTGACTCCTTAATTTCTCTTTCTTCTTTCTTGCTGTTGGTGCATAGAAATGCAACTGATTCCTGTGCATTGATTTTATATCCTGCTACTTTACCGAATTCCTGTATGAGTTCTAGCAGTTTTGGAGTGGACTCTTTTGGGTTTTCCACATAAAGTATCCTATCATCTGTGAAGAGTGACAGTTTGACTTCTTCTTTGTGGATTTGGGTGCCTTTTATTTTTATTTTTTTTGTTGTTGTCTGATTGCTGAAGCTAGGACTTCTAGTACTATGTTGAATAACAGTGGTAATAGTCGATATCCTTGCTGTGTTCCTGATCTTAGGGGAAAAGCTCTCAGTTTTTCCCCATTGAGAATGGTATTCGCTGTGGGTTTTTCATAGATGGCTTTGATCATATTGAGGTGTATGTACCCTCTATCCCTACATTGTGAAGAGTTTTGATCAAGAAAGGATGCTGTACTTTGGCAAATGGTTTTTCAGCATCTATTGAGAGTATCTTATGGTTCTTGTTCTTTCTTTCTTTCTTTCTTTTTTTTTTTTTTAAAGATTTTATTTATTTATTTGTCGGAGAGAGAGAGAGAGAGAGAGCGAGAGTGAGCACAAGCAGATAGAGTGGCAGGCAGAGGCAGAGGGAGAAGCAGGCTCCCTGCTGAGCAAGGAGCCCGATGTGGGACTCGATCCCAGGACGCTGGGATCATGACCTGAGCCGAAGGCAGCGGCTTAACCCACTGAGCCACCCAGGCGTCCCTTGTTCTTTCTTTTATTAAGGTATTGTATGACATTCATTGATTTGCGGGTGTTGAACCAAACTTGCAGCCCAGGAAAAAATCCCACTTGGTCGTGGTGAATAATCATTTTAATGTACAGTTGGATCCTATTGGCTAGTATTTTGGTGAGAATTTTCGCATCTCTGTTCATCAAGGATCTTGGTCTATAATTCTTTTTTTTTTTTTAAGATTTTATTTATTTATTTGACAGACAGAGATCACAAGTAGGCAGAGAGGCAGGCAGAGACAGAGAGAGGAGGAAGCAGGATCCCTGCTGAGCAGAGAGCCCGACTCGGGGCTCGATCCCAGGACCCTGGGATCATGACCCAAGCCAAAGGCAGAGGCTTCAACCCACTGAGCCACCCAGGGGCCTCTGTAATTCTTTTTTTTTTTTTTTTTTTTTGATGGGCTCTTTGTCTGGTTTTGGGATCAAGGTAATGCTGGCCTCGTGAAATGAATTTGGAAGCTTTCCTTCCATTTCTACTTTTTGGAATAGTTTCAGGAGAATAGGAATTAATTCTTCTTTAAATGTTTGGTAGAATTCCCCTGGGAAGCCATCTGGCCCTGGGCTCTAGTTTGTTGGGAAATTTTTGATGACTGCTTCAATTTCCTTACTGGTTATGGGTTTGTTCAGGTTTTCTATTTCTTCCTGGTTCAGTTGTGGTAGTTTATATGTCTCTAGGAATACATCTATTTCTTCCAAATTGTCAAATTTGCTGGGATAGAGTTTCTCATAATATGTTCTTGTAATTGTTTGTATTTCTTTGGTGTTGGAGCCCTTTTGATCTTAATCAGTTGATCACTCCATTGGTTTTCAAGCTTTTCTAGATCAAGAAAAGCCACTGTTTTTTATGAGGTAAAGGTGATATGAGTGCCAAAATCTGCCATGAAACAACAATAGAAAGGAAAAAAAACTGTAGATTGATGTCTCTTGTGACTATTAATGTAAAGGTCTTTGGTAAAATATTAGCAAACAAACAAGACATGACAAGATCCAGAGTGACAATAAAAGAATAATTAAACATGACCAAGTGAGGTTGATTTCAGGAAAGGCAAGCTAGTTTAGTATTTGGGAACCTTATGAATGGAATTCACTACAATAGTGTATTAAAACAGCAAAAGCAAAGCCAGGCACTCAACGTTCATGGCTCCTGAAAATGTGTAAAAGTAAAATCCAATATTGATTATGGAAAAACACCTCATAAAATAGAACTAATTTTATGTTGCCTTAATATAACATATTTATCTTACCTCAAAAATCAGCTCATGCCTCAAGGGAAAATAATAGAAATATTCCCATTAAATCAGGACAAAGATGTCACTACCATCACATTTTTGAACACTGATCATGAGATATTTGCCAGCATTTTACATAAAAGAAATATGAGATATATAAATTAGAGAGGAGGAGTTATAATAACCATATTTTCAAATAATATGACTGTACCTAGAAAACAAAACTCACTGAAAGATCACTGCCAGCAGTGATCATGGAATCAGCAGAGAATGGAATAGTGTAGGTTGATTTAAAAAATATATATATATTGGGGGGAGGAGCAAGATGTCAGAGAAGTGGGAGACCTATATTTTGTCTGGTCCCAGGAATTCAGCTAGATAGTTATCAAACCATTCTGAACACCTACAAACTCAATAGGAAGTTGAAAAAAAGAATAGCAGTGATTCTACAAACAGAAAAACAACCACTTTTTGGAAGAGTTACCCTGAAAGATGCTACATTAACTTGTTTGGATCCTGAGGCTGGATGGGTGATGATTATTATCAAAAAGATTATCAGCAGCCCTCCTAACTGATGGTCACACAAGAATGTGTGTGACACATCCTATGGGTGTGGAGAGCCCTTGGTATCACTGTGAACTTGGACATCCTCTGGAGTTTTCTTTGAAAGGAGCACCTGTTGGGGCACCTGGGTAGCTCAAATGGTGAAATATCTGCCTTCAGCTCAGGTTATGATCTCAGAGACCTTGAATCAAGGCCTCCCCTGCTCAGCGTGGAGCCTGCTTCTCCATCTTCCTCTACTACTCTCTCTGTTTGTGCTCTCTCTGTCACATAAATAAATAAATAAATAATCTTAAAAAACAAAGAAACAAACAAATCAATAGTCCTTATCCATACAAGACACAGCTACTGGTATCAGGATACAAGGCAGAAAAGGACCACGTGTCTAGAGAAGCCAATCATGAATATCCCATGGAAAAATAAAAAGGGTGGAACAGCCAGGGAAAGCCCTGACTCCAGATAGTAATGAAAATGCTCTAATGAACGTATATTATAAAGCTAAAATGATTAAAGCTTCCTGATACTGGGGTGGAGATAATTACATCAATGGGACACAAGAGAAGGTTCAATGCTTTTTGTGGATCACAAAAAAAAAAAAAAAAAAAAAAAAAAGAAATTGAAAATTACTCTTCTGTGTGTCTTATATAAATGTTCACAAAAATGTACGTATATACTTGTGTGTGCATAGAACAGCTTTGGAAGTATATTCAAGAACTGTAACAGTTGTTGAGTGGCTGGGAGATAGAGGTGGGAGGGGTGTTATATTTCACCGTATTTTCTTGTCTAACTTTTGAATTTTCTACCATTTATGGTATTATCTCTTCACAGATGTTACTCTTTTTTCTCCAAACCAACACAGGATATGAATAAGGTAAAAAATATTGAGGGTGAGTAGGGAATGATGTGCTGGGATCACTCCTGTAAGGGTTCTGAACTGCTGAACCCCCATACTCAAACACCTAAGAGAAACTTCAGAGATTCATAACAGAGGGGACACACTGATATTAGAGTTTCATCCTTTTCCAAGTTTTTTCCATTCTGGACTTCCATCCTTCCATTCAATCTCCAGTTGGAGGCCAGAGGGTGCCTTGTTTGTGGGGGCTTAACCCTTACCTCCATTAACTCCACTTAGCTGAAGCTTGTGTTCCTTTCCTGATAAAACCCAAGTAGTGGTCCAATAAATACGTGATGAGGGGTTTGCAGACACGGCTTGGAGAAAAGTCCCCTAGGTTCCTCTTGACAGATTCCTGCCCCAAACCCCTTCTATATGGAAACTCTGGAGCTGCCCATCCCTGTCTGCTGGCCCATCTCCAAGACAAAGGGAAGTCATCTTCTGAGAAAACACTACAATTTATTGGTCAGTAAGAAGAATGCTACATGTGTATTTAACTTTGATTTTAGATGGTAACTCAAACATGGATGTGTGTATCTTGCCCTTTTTGAGTATTCCCATCCACAAGGCCTTTGATAAGTAGTAGGGGAAATGGCTAAGCAGGATAAATTCCAGTTTCAAAGTTCTTTTCTTGTCCTTTCCCTTTTGGGGAAAAGGCCATGTAAGCTAAGAATGGCAGCTGAGTCTTGAGTCAAACATTTGCTAACAATCTATCACGAACACAGGTCTGTACTCGGTCACTAGGCACACACTTGTACTAGGAAGGAAGAAGGGCTCTAGGATGAGGACTGTTCCCCAAAAGTGCCCTCCCACCAGTTTCTTAAATTGAAAATCTAAGGTGAGGAGAGCTCAGAGTGTCTTCAAGTTGCTAGAGCAAAAAGACCTCTCTAAGGGAAGCACGAATAAAACCTGACTTTCTACTTGGGGAACACTTACTTAAGTCCAAGCTCTTGTGTGCTCAGTTTGTGGCTTTGTTTTTTACTTTTCTTCTTTTAACAGAAAACAATTTGTTATTTTAGCCACCAGGCCTTTCGTTTGTTATAACCAACTGTGAAAGAAACTCATTTCAACTTTTTTCCGAAAATGGGTTAAACACCAATTAGAAATCAGAAGCTTCCTCCCATGAGAAAAATTGCACCTGGATTTTCCCTTTATATTGTGTTGATATTTCACTTTAAGTTCTGAGAGCCAAAGGTGCCAAGATAAGCAATCTGACATGTTTAATTTACTGTGCTCTTTATACAGCAGCAAAAATGCTCTTCCTGAAAAATCATTTTGCTGAACTCTCCTTGCTCAGATCTACGCAGCTGCCCACACCATTGATTTCCCACAGCCCTCACTGTCATGTCTGTTTCCTCTCCTCCTCGGAAGCTTCCTCTCTGTCAGCAGGATTCCTGGTCCCCTTCATCGCCAACTAGCTGTGTGGCTAAGAGCCAGTCACTTGACTCTCGTGGTCTCTTTGTCCTGGGGTGTCTCAGAGGCAGGGTGGAGGTGTCCTTCGGCATTTGGAAATAAAGCAGCAGAAAAGCTTGCTATTGAGAATAACCTGCACTGGTTGGGGGGGGGTTCCCCATAACTGAGGAAGGAAAGCTAGTGGTGAGCAAGCAGATTTAGTGCTAACGTTGTTGCCACATGATTCAGGGAAGAAACATGTATCGTTCAAAATAGAAACAGAATTTTTTTTTTTTCCCAAAGGTACTCCTGCATCCATCCTTCTTTTCCTCTTCATACTGAATTGATTCCAAAATTTCAAATAGCACTAGAGGAAGGCATAAGATTTTTGTGGCTTTCCAAGGGCTGCTTTTTTTTTTTTTTTTTTTTTTTTTTCTTTTGAGTGACTTAAGGATTTCTAAGTTACTTTCCAGCTTGGAAAATCATATGACCTGTGAACATGTGCCTTTCCTCAGCTCAAGAAGCCATTTAAAGCAGACTTATCTGCTTCATGCAGGCTCTGCTTACTCCCCTCTACAGCCATCTCCTCCATCCGAAATATTCTTCTTTGACATTTCTCACAAACCATGAGTCTCCTGGCTTCTCTGCTGGAGAGGAACGATTCCATCTGGACTGGACCACTTCATGCAGCCTGGGAGTCTTCTTATCTTTAAGGTATGGGGCAAAATGTAGATGAGCCTAGCCACGGTGGTAGGAAGAGTAGTTTTAGCAATAAAAACAAAACTAAGACTTGTGTGATAACAGCAGTTCACAGTTGTTGAGCCCCTTTTCTGGGCTAAGCACTCTGTGTTCGTTATCTTACTGATTCTTCACAATAACCTGGGAGGTGGGTATTATTATTCACCTGGGTTTTTTTTTTTTTTTTCCAGAAGGGGAGACTGAGGCACAGGGAGGGTTATGCGACTTGGTTGAGACGGTGACTAGTGGAATCAGGCTTCCAATGGAGGCCGTTTGACTTCCACGACCCACGCTTTTCCCGCCGTTCAGGAATAGTTACCTGTGCGCGTTCATGTTGTTTTTAAGCTGTGTCTGTTAGATCTTTCTCAGGAGACTCCTGGAAGTCAGGTCGTGTCTCCTTTTATACCCTGTCCCAGTGCTATAATAATAACTAAGCGAGTAATTTCTTGCTGCCATTACCTCTTAGGGGAAAAGTATTTTCAAGCAAGCTGAACTGGGCCGGTTACCTGATTCAGATGAATTTTCCCCAATAGCAGAGTACGTGCCCCAGGCCATCCGGGTGATGCTGAAGGATTTGAAGGTTTTGTTCAAGTTGTTTCTCTTTGTCATTTCATGGCCATACTTCTGAGTGTTTGAACTGACTAATAGGGAATCTGAGTATGAAAGATATGGACAGCTCACTTAGAGTTATGTTAAGAGGTAATAAAGATTTTAGAGTCATTTCCAGCATGATAAGATCAGTGTCCTGCACTGAGTTATTTTGGTGTATCAATTTCAGCTTGTTTTAATGGCCTTTGGTCTCCTGCTTAATGTCAGTTGAGGCAACAGATTAATTCCCCATAAACAGTGGCTTGTCATGTCTTGTTGCTTAATTCTGGGTTTTATGGAGAACTGGGAGAGATATTTATCGATTAAAGCAAATGACTATGTTGTGTCTTCTAAAGCCGTTGGGGTCAATGTCTTGCTTTAGCATCTGCAAAACTTTTTATGCAATCAAGTGATCAACAAATGTATCTTGATGAGAGTGGTGATGATCCTGGGGTAAGTGTTAATTTTAGATGTCTTAAAAAATGCGAGTCTTGAGAGTAGTCCAGTTATTAAGTCATGTTTGGGTTGTATTATGTCAGAGGGAAATAAACAGGAAGGAACATTTTAATAGTGCAAAATTTCTCTGAGATATTAAAGATCGAAGAAGGCCACAATTGGCCACTTTCTTTAAATCGCGATGCTACGTGGCATTTGGTTTCTTATCTCTATCTGGGTCAGGAAGAGCTGTGACTCCTATCGATTCTTCACCTTTCATCTCATTCAGAAAAGTGTGAACATTTCTGGTTTTACTTCTCTCTTTCAATCTTCTACCAATTTTGGAAAACGACTTGCTGCCTGTCAACTTAGAGTAAGACAGCCAAAGGGAGGAAAGGACAAGGTAAGTGTAGATGTTTGCATAGTTACTCCTTGCCCTGGCTATGGGCCCTGGCTCCCCACTTGTTGGTTTTCCTGTTATCCTAATTTTGTGTTACACACCTGTGTTGGATAGTAAGTACCTGAGGGCTGGAAGCACATTATCTAGATTCAAATCCATTGTGTGCCATTGGCCTAGCTTACCTGTAAGATGGGGACAGTAGTACCTCCTGTGGGTGGCAGACATGAGCACTGATGCCAAGCGCCAGGACAGGGTCTAACTCCTCGCTCATGGTCCCCAGGGTCCGTTATGATCATTTTCTTTTCCCTTGAAGTGCTGGGTTCTTGGCCTGCGATCTCTGTCCCTTTTACTATATTCTACATAATGTAGTCAGATGCATTTTCAAACAGTGTCGCTTTGATGATGTTGCTGTTGTTGTTGTTATTAGCTGTTTAAGAAAAAAAATTCACTGGAATCCCATGGCTATGAAATGAAATTCCAAATTCTCATTGTGGCATTCAGGGTCTTCTATAATCTCACCAGAACCCCTTCCTTTGACTGACGTTCTATCCCTCCACTGCTTAGCATGCCTTGAGTTGTAGCCACAAGGCTGACGAGCACGCTGGTGATTCTGACACATGTGGTCTCAAATGTGGGTCCTGTTGCTTTAGTGTTAGCCGGCATGCTCTGTTTACTGTATTACTTTGCCCGTTTAATGTCTACATCTTATTTCTCTAAATGTTATTTGCCTCTAGGACAAGAACTTGGTCTTTGTATCTCTGCAGGAAAGAGTTAACATAGCAGGCCTCAGACCTCTACTCTTGGAAAGGCCTGATGGCAAGGTGGGCTCTTGGCTGGTCTCCAGGAACCTGGTTCTCTGAGTGCTCTCGGTCTACACATAACTGATGGGTATGGTGCGTTGTGCCTGGAGTTTTGTGTACCACTCTAGTCTGTCCTTGAACACCTGCTTGTCCCTGGGAGTCTGGAAATTTTTAATGTGCTAGGAAGAAAGTACCTACATGACCAGCAGTAAGAAACCTTGGGCACTGAGTCTTTAAGGAGCTGCCCTGAGGAGCTGAATCCTTGTACACGTTGCTGCATTTTGGCTGCAGTGGGCTGTGTTCTATCTGTGACCTCTCATGGGAAGGAGAGAGCATAAGGAAGCCTGTATATGGACTCCTCCAGGATCACCCTCTGTCTTTTCTTCTTAGGAACTGGCTGTGTGTCCTTACTATATTGCTGCATAGAATCTCAGCTGTAAGAGCAATAGGCTGAGTTCTGGGAGTTCTTGTAGTGAATGTCTAAGTGTCAAGGTGGTCTTGGGCCCCTTAACACTGTCCTTTCCAAAACAGTTCTTAGAGTACGTGCTCACTAAATACTTGGTGATCAGCTGTGATGAGTCTCTTAACATTGCAGATGCTAAACAATTTTAAACTCTTTTCTTCGTACCATTTCCTGTTCATTTCAGCAACTGTAAGTTGCATCTGTGTATGAATAGGCCAAACTTTGTAATGTATGATAGACTCACCGTGCTCTTGCCCTATCTTCCAAGAATGGTTTGGGTTTTGCTTATCTATTTTCTTTTCCTTCCCCCCATTTCAAGCAAGGTTTGCTATTGCCAAACCAGTTCTTTTGGGCTTTTGTGATGCAGCGTCAAGGGGAGAGATAGAAGGAATGAGCTTTGGGGACCAGATCTGGAAGAAACGTTTGGTGGGGGGATTCTGAAGAGGAGAGGTGCTTGAAAGAGCTCATGTGAGGTGAAGTCACCACATGAACAGAAGGGGGGCTTTATGAATTGTTGATGTGCACTAACCTTCCTTGTAACACTGCTTGAGATAGGGAGAAAGAGAATTTGTTGTTTGGAAATTACTTCTGGGTTGCTTCTGAGTTGTAGTCTCTGAAGGTGACCATGCCTAAGACCAAATCATGGTTCACGATTGAGGTTTTCAGTTTTTCATAGATTGTGCTTGAGGACGGGAACCATTGCATTTGTAGTTCTGAATTCCCTGTGCAAATCCCCAGTACGTTCTGGAAGGTACTGACTGACTGTCTCATTCCTAGCCATTGTTTGAACACTTTCAACGTGCCAGGCTCCAAGTGTGGGGATACAGAGATGAACAAAAAGAAGTCCTCGCCACATCACAGAGGGGAGCCTGACTTGCACACACACACATTTCCAATTCCACGTGTGGAATACTGGTGGGAGAGTATGGGAGCCCAGGGGAGAGCATCTCTAATGCTTAGCCAAGCATTGTTCCCATGTAGGCTCCATGATGCACAAGGAAAAGAAAACCTGGTCCTTACCTAGTTGAAGTAACAACTAGAAGAGTTTAGAGAAAAGGTACATGGCATGTGTGATGGGGAAGGAGGCCTCTAAGAGAAGGAAGGACATCTGGATGTGTTTTTGGAGCCTCAGCAAAGTGGCAGAACTTAGCAGAATTCGCTAAGGTCTAAGGTTTAGACCTCAGCCTTTCAGGTCCCGAAACTTGACTTGGTTTGATTTGAGTTTCTTGAGAGAGCATCTGCTGCTTAAGTGAGGAGTCCTATGATCAGCTAATGAGACTGATGTGTCAAGGAGAATGACATATTTCTGATGACAAAGACATCTGTCCCAGAAACCACAATACTCATCAGCTTGATCATCACATTCTATTCCAACTGAAAGACCTTAAGGCAAACCAGTCAATAACCAGGCTTGATGTGCACTGAATCAGGACTAGAGGAGTCTGTTAAATGACTTGCATGTTTTATGCTGGGGTAAAGTGGAACATGGACATCTATATTCGGAATAGCCATGGCCAAATGATGTTAAACTCAGAATCGAATGATCAAGACTCCTTTGCACCCCAGGAGAGCTTGAGTGAGCACGATCTACATTTGCCTCTGTGGCCTCACTTTTCTAGGATGATGTGAGTGATAAGCATTCCTTTTGTGTCCTTTTTTTAAGGACATGTGAGCGTTTTTCATTGTGCTGTAAGACAAGCTCTGTTTATCTGGAAGCCATTGACTCTCTTTAAGGTGATAATACCTATGTCACCATTTGATTGTGATTATTAATTTTAAAATAGTTTAAATTACGAGCCTTGGAGGGTGTTCTGATATCCATTTTGGGAGGTTTGGCAGAGCAGGGCCATCCCATAGTACCCACCATGCACCTGCAGTGGAGGAGCCCAGACACAGGGACCACTTTACACGTAATAGTCTTGAATTTCATTGGATGGTTTATGTTGCACTGGTCAAGTACTCACAACTTATTTTTTTCTGACTGTGTAAATATCAGTTTCAGCTGCCGGTCCTTATCTTTCTTTAGCAGCTGCCTACTTGATCTCCATAGAATTAATTAACATTAATAATTTTTGCAAATATTTTGGCACTTACTAACTTGGAAGTGCCATCCCTTAGAAAAACATGCCATGCAGTGGTTAAAAATCATCAAATCACAGACTGCCTATGACTTTTCACTGTATATTTATCAATACTTATTTTGTCGAGTTAGGGACTTGCCCAAGATCACACACCTAGTTGGTAGTGGACTTGCCATAGCTTTGCGACTCATTCTTTTGTATGTATAGTATTGCATGTTTCCTTTGTATTATGTGCCAGAATCTCTTTGAAAGGGAACATGTGTTTACTGAGTGCAGGTGTTTGTGTCTTGTTTTTTTTTTTTTTGTTTTGTTTTGTTTTGTTTGTTTTTTTTGGTACTATGAGTGCCTAGCACACAGCCTAGGGATGAAAAAAAGATTTGTTGGATAAATGATTACATGATACCAACAAAAAGGACAAAACCTTAGGTTTCTTCTTGGTCCACATGAGATGTTTCTCCCACTTCATCACATAGAAAGAATAAAGAGCATATTCATTATTCATTCAGCACCTGTTACACTTGAGGCGATCTCCTAGGTGCCATACTGAACAAAGACAGTAAGGACAAAAGCGCTGTCGCAGAGATACAGAGACCATAAGGGAAAACATAGAAGTGACTAATACTAATGCATGGCACAAGTCAAGTGCCCTAAAGGACACACAAAGGCATGATGATCACACCACAGAGAAGGGAAATATCACACCTTGTGGGAGAATGAGAGAAGGCTTCTTGGGGGAGGTGATTTGTCCTGAATTTAGGAGCAGCATCTAGATTTCAGAGATAAAAATAAGCTCCTAGATTGGGAGGGCGGGGTGGGCAAAGGGTGCAGGAGGAAATAGGTGAATGTGTATTGGAGTGCTCCAGGAAGTCTCCCTTAGGTGGTATGTGAGGGGCAGTGCATGTGTGTGGAGGGCAGTGGAACAAGAATGGAAAGTCAGGGTAGTTCCTCGGCATTGTTGGCTTTTCCAGGCTCAGGAGCTTGCACTTGGTTCATGTATGAGAGTGCAGACTACAGGTTATTAGGCAGCAGTGGGCGGTTGGTTTTGAGGGGCAGGGAGATAAATTGGGAGGGGATTGCAATGATTGAGGAATAGGTAGGGAGCAGTGAACCACAAGGTGGCAGCAGAGATGAAAAGGAAGGGGCTGTATGGTAGCCTGAGGGTATTATCTGGGAAATGCAAGAGCAAGGAGCCATTCACAGTAGGCATTTCCCACTTACCATAACTTGTTAAGATTATCTTTACAAATACTCATCTCATTTGCCTATGAGATCCTAGAGGACAGGGCCCATGTAATATTCATGTCCTGAAATGGACATGGCCGGTGTGTGGGAAATGCTTGTTGGATAAATGAATGGATGTTGGGAGGGCTTGGTAATGGAGGTGGAGTGTTGGTGACATGTTTCTTTGGGGACTGCTGGAATTTGGGGGTTGTGGTCCATTTTTCTGATGCACTTTCTGGAAACAGATGACAGAACTGGAGAACACTTACAAGCTGATGCTTAAGTGGGGGCGAGATAAAAGGTGTGGTATACTTGAGTTTAGTATGCAGTAACTTCTTTCAAGACATCCGGTGAGCCTGGAAGAAAGTGCAGCAGGTGTCCATCAGGGGAGACAGGAATGTGGAAGAAAGTTTGGACAGAAGGGGAGGACTGGGTGGAACGTGTGGGCTGTGTTAGCCAGTGAAAGCTGGAGGGGAGGAGGCGTAGCCTAATGAGAAGTGGGAAAGCCAGGAGTTGAGCATTTTAGAGTCTGAAGTCAGACTGCCTGAATTCAAAGGCTGGCTGTCCTGATTCATTGTGTGGTTTCGGTGACTTCACTTTCTCTGGACTCAATTTCCTCTTCTACAGAGGGAGGATATTAATAATAGCTGCATAAAAACATATTCAGCCTTCAGAACAGAGCCTGTAAGATAGTAAGCACCCTGTAAGCATTACTTACTCTTCTTAACAAAACCCACTCTGACTACTTTGTAGGTATGATCTGTTTAATCCCTCCTAACTAGGGAGGTGATCTTATCCTCAGACCACAAATGAGGAAACCTATTCAGAGAGGTTGCTAGTCTGCTCAGATTCCCACGACCACTTAGTGAAGCTTACCACAGGTAGGTTACTCCCCAATCCACCGGGCACCAGCTCAGGCACTCTCTCCTCCAGCACTCTGCCTGAGCTCCTTCGATAAGGTGAGACCACTTGGGACGAAGTTAGCCTCGTTTACTAGGGACTAGGGAGCTATGGCAGGTGTTGGAGCAGGGGTATCAAGTGAGCAAAGTGTATGCTGCCAAGATTCACCGGGTAGGGTAGTCTCATAAAAGAGAGCAGGGGTGGGGGAAGACTGGGGTACTGAGGATTCAGACCAGAGATAGCTCAGGCAATGGCAAGGTGTGGCAAGCCCATTGTGGAAATGTGCTGGAACTAGCTAATTAGTACCTCATGCAATGACATGAAACTGTCTGTATAGGACGGAAACTCACTGGAGGGGAATGAACGTGCAGAGTGGAGCTTGGAGTGCCAACGTGCAAGTATCAAAACCGGGACCCTTGGAAAATACCGATTCTGTGAACAGTAATGAGGAAGTTGGGAGGGGAGCCACTTCAGTAACTGTTCCCTTCAAGAAAAGTGCATTTAGAGGAACCAGCCCAGAGAATAGAGCCTGAGCATCAAAGTGGGGCACCTGGATATTTTTAGTAACAGTTGGCTCTGATGGATCTCTCTGGGTAGCCATTACCTCACTGCCAACCCAACTCTGCCTCCCCCCCCCCCCCCCTTTTTTTTTTTTTTTTAAAGATTTTATTTATTTATTCGTCAGAGAGAGAGAGAGGGAGAGAGAGCAAGCACAGGCACACAGAATGGCAGGCAGACGCAGAGGGAGAAGCAGGCTCCCTGATGAGCAAGGAGCCCGATGTGGGACTCGATCCCAGGATGCTGGGATCATGACCTGAGCCGAAGGCAGCTGCTTAACCAACTGAGCCACCCAGGTGTCCCTGCCTCCCTCCCTTTACTAAGGAAGCTGATGGATGGTTTCTTTCTTCCCTAGAGGAGGATGTTTTCTGTAAACAGTGGGCATGTGAGGAGGAGGTTTCGAGGGTGCCTGGGTGGCTCAGTCACTTAAGCATCTGACTCTTGATTTCAGCTGAGGTCATGATCTCAGGATTCTAAGACCCAGCCCCTTTCCAGGTGCCACACTCATCAGGAAGTCTGCTTGTTTCTCTCTGCCCCTTCCCCGCTTGTGTTCTCTTTCTAAAATAATGAATACATCTTAAAACAACAACAACGACACAAAATAAAAAGGTTTCTACCTCTCCATAATTCTCATCCATGATGAGTGCAGGGCTTTGTATTTAAGACTTTGTATTTAAGCAAATCAGTTACGTTGACTTCCTGTTTTCTATTTCGGGCCCCCGCAGAACTTCCCATTCAAGTGGGACCAAGCAGCCAACGCAAAGCTGGAATTTTCTCCTGAAGTTGATACGCCATGGGCATAAAGTAAGTTCACGGGATGAGGTGTTTGTCTGGATTCGCAATCCAAGTGGGTCCTTCCACGGGTGTGGTCTCTCCACCACGCCGAGTGACCTGGGCGTGCTGAGCGCCAGTGCGGGGAGTTAGTGCTGGGCTCGGGGCCGCGGATCCGCGCAGCCAGCGAGCTCCGCGCCGCGTCTAGATGCAGCAACTTCTCCCTCTGACCCTCCCTAAGGGTACTATATTTTGGTTTATCTTCCTTAGCTTTTCTGTGAACGTTTTAGTAGCGTGAAAGGGCAAGGCAGGCAGACCTCAGATTTTTTCTCCCTTCTCCTTTCATTAGTATTTCTTTCTCTATTGATAATTCAACATCATGTGCCCTTTCATTGTCTCATTGCTTTGTTCATAGTGCCTTGTAGGGTGGCTGCTGTAATCCCCATTTTGCAGAATGTGAAACAGAGGTTTAAGGGACTGGTCCCGAATGGGCCAAAATCACTCGGTTAACAACACCGACACGGAATCCTCAGTCTTCTGTCTTGAGGGCTCTCAGGCGAGCTATTTCTCCCTACTGAGGTTGGAGTGAGCAGGATGCTGACGGAGAGGAGAGGAAGTGGTGGCTGGGCTGGGAATCCTGAACAGCTCTCATCTACCAGTGAATCATGTACCCCGATTAATAACACAGAAAATGTTAAGGAAATATATTTCCATGCAATTCTTCATACCTATAGGACTTTGAGACTTCTGTGGTGTCACAGACGTCAGGGTGATGTGACCAGGGGAGTCACTGTCTGCATATAAGGAGAAAACCTATACAAGTCAGATGTGGGCCTAGAGGTGGTTGACGCCTGTATTCAGGTGATCTGCGTTTCTCTTGTTAGTTGCTGAGCTGAGGGTAGTAGCACATAGATACTTTTACTTCCCTGCTCCGCAGATTTTGGCAAGGCAAAGGGGTGTAGGGAATCAGTTTTGAGTTGGGCTTGATGGTTCTATGAAAACTTTAACTATGGTTAGTCCTGGAGGTGTTAAAAGGGGATTGGAATTTGTGGCTACTCAGCAGCAGCTAGCAAGAAAACTCTGCTTCTTGGGGACAATAAGAAATAGGGCAGAGGTAATGGGTGAGACTCGTAGAAGCTTTGGTTGCTCCTTTTGCCTGGCACATCTCTGGAATGATCCCACTGATCCAGGGCTCTGAAATGGCCCCTTTCATTATGGGGGGAAGAGCCCTGCAGAGTCCTCAGGGCTGCACATGTCACCAAGTTGTCCTGATAGATAGTAAACTCCAAGGGACCTCCTGTGCCACGGCCTCAGGCTGGAGGATATTTTCCTGACATAGTCCCCAAGCCAGATGGCGTCCTATCTTGAATCAGGCCCCTCCCTCAGCAGCAGAAAGCAGAAGTGTGTGGGTACATGGTGGTGATCTGGACAGTGGCCTGGGGCCACTGCCCACATTGCTGTGAGATCCTCACCGTTCTCTCTCTGGACTCACAGATGACAAGGAGTGAAGGAGGGAAGTCAAATGTTGTGGCAAGGAGAGGCTGGCAAACATGTGCAGGGCCAGCAGAAGTCTCTCACTGGAGTGAGGTGCTGAGAGAGGAAGATATTGAGATTTGGGAAGGAAGCTCAGAAGTCTCAGTCCTAAGGCAAAGGATTAAACAAAGAAAAAACACACACCCAGGCTGGAATATGGTCAAGGTGTGGAGTGAATATTTCATATAACTGTCTGAGGGGAATGCGGTTGGATGAGATCCAAAGAGCATCTGGAGATAGAGCACAAAGGAGGCAATAAAGAACATAGTCTCATGATTGACCAGAGGTTCCCTGGTTGCCAGGCACAGTCTTTCACAGAGGGCTCCTACATCTGCTTTTTGTGCCCAAACAGCCGGCCAATATTTTCTTAAAAAGCCCGTGACAGAATTTTTGTACACTGAATTCTTTTTTGAAGGCACAAGGGAATATTACCCCTTAAAAGAACTTCAGGGGAATCACTTTGGAAAAGCAAAGAGTCATTTTAAGGCATAGACACTCAACAATTGATTTTGAATCTCTGAATTTTAATATATTTGCCTAGAGTAGAGTTGGACATTTCACCCTTCCACCGGGTGGGATAGTTTTTCTCTTACGTAGATGGCCTGTCAAGTTCTTAACTGAGCATTGTGATTAACTCTTTTTACTTTTGATGTTCCGGGGGTCGGGGGTGGGGGAGAGGGAACCATTTCATATAACAGAATTTAAACCACATGAAAAAGTGATTTTTTAAAAACAAACAAACAAACAAACAAACTAACAAAAAAAACTCCTCTTTTTCAAGGAAAGGGCTCTCCAACAGCACTTTTGGTGACAGTTTCCAAAGGACAATCCTACCGACAGAGACACTCAGCCTTTAAGACTGGCTTTTGGAAAACGAACATTAATTTTTTTTTCTAAACAGGACACTGTGAGCTCAGTCATGTACACTATGAAAATAATTGGTGTGTGTTAGTACACTTTGTGCCAGATTTCATGCTTGTTGAAAGGTGATTGGAATGAAACCAGCATATTTAAAGGTCAACTGGTTGTTCTTAAACGGTGCAGAATTTTAACTCTTTCATGATCATGGATTGTAACTACATGGCCATTTTAGGAAAGAGAAGAGACTGTGTACTGCCTTTTAACATTGTGACCTTTTCTCCTTAAATTAAGTTTTAAAAACTTCTCAGGGTTCTCTTGTGGATGAAAAGGGTCTGAGAAATGAGTTCTCAGCTGGTATTTGGAAATGGGTGGGAAAGGAGACTTAGCTCTTTTTAAACTACTAAATTTAGGTCAGGGTTCTAATGGGACAGTACACATCACATAAACCATGTCTAAATGTCATGTTGCAAATTCTTTCTTTTTAATAAGTACCTCTGGTTCACTAGTGAGTGCTAATAATAGTCTCGTCTCTTTCTTCCTACTTTTGAACACTTTTTTTTTTCTTAGCTTCTGTAAAAGCTTGGTGGAGAAACCACTATGTAATCATCAATATGTATCCCAGCCCATTGATGCTGACTGTGTTTCTGGGTATTTCGCTAGGCTTTGGGGTTTTGATGCCTTTCCTACTAGTGATTTTGGGTACATAGGTTAAATGGTTTATTTTGTTTATGTTGATCTTCTTTCTTTCTTTTTTGTTTCTACAGATTTTTAAAAATTATGTTCAGAGAGCCGGCATATAGCACATCATTGGTTTTTGATGTAGTGTTTCAGTGATTTATTAGTTGTGTGTAACACCCAGTGCTCATCAGTTTCTTTGTTTAGTTTTCCGAAATAAAGTTGGAAACTCCCCTCTCTTAAAAAGTAAGGTGACTTTTAGTCATTGGGTGCTGAAACTTCTTATTTTCTGGATAAATGTCCTGGGGAGTCCCTAGAAACTTTTCAGCCTTTCATGATGAGGACTCCAGTTTGTAAGGTACAAAAAACAGTCTTTCTTAAGGAAAAACCTCTGTGAGATTGGCATTGGATGTTTCCACACAAGAGTTTACAGTTAAAGGAAGTTGGAGTCCAAGCACCAATACACCTTGAGTGTATGTGAAGTCTTGTAGCTGTAACTAAAGGCAAACTAAAGTTACCCTGAAAAATCAGAGTCTCACTTTGTCAAGGAGGTAACACAGTATTCTTTTCTTTCTTGGTTAACTTCATACTCTGCCTTTAGTTCTTCTCTCTATGTATTGTACACAACTTTTTAGCTGTGAGACTGCTGGTTGCTTTAAAACTCTGACCGTCATTGGCCTCATCTGCAAAATGGGCATAACCTCATCTTCCTCAGTGTTACTGTGAAAACGAAATGAGTTAATTCATGTAAAATGATTGAGACAATACCTGGCACAAAACAGACATACAATAAATATTACTCATTATTATTATCATTATAATTGCTGTAAATCTAATCTTTTTCATTAGTTGCTATGCTATAAGGGGATATTTGACCTAGAGGGTCTCTTCTGTTTGGGATAGTAAAGGCCAAGAATTGAGGTTAAAGCTGCTTTCTTCTTATCACCCCGATCTTTATTGCCTAAACTCTAGCTGAGGTTGGTGGGAGACATCATAAGTGAGATGGTGTTCCTGAGCCAGAGAGCTTGGAGAGCCAGTTGCCAAGGTGGTTCTTGAGGGAAACAATGGGGAGCTAGACATGGTGGCAGGATCATTGTTCAGCCACGGAGGAAAGTCTGCAAAGACTGAAGCTGACTAAAGACTATAAGCAAGAAGGACATTCATTGCTCAGGGGTGGTTTTCAAAAAGAGAACATTAGATGGGAGCCAAGAGGAGAGCTGGGGAAACGTCTCCTCTGACAGCTGTCCTTTATGGCCACTCACACATTCTAGTACCCTCCCTGAGCTAAAGCTCACTTGTTCTTGGACATTTTCTTTCATAGACACTGAGCTCTGGTTACCTTCATGACAGTGTGGTTCTCATGTTCTTCTCTAACTCACTCATTGAAGACCCAGAGTTCTCACCATTTACTAAGTTAATTCTACCCTATAACAGACTAATTCACAAATCTAACATTTACATCTGAGCTAAAGCAAAATTGATACAGCTACAAAATACTTGCTATGATAAATACCAGGTATTAGAACATTAATGACACTTAGAATTATGTTAAAAAATAGTTTTCAGAGCATGGTTTTTCAAAAATTTTTATTGCAAACAAGAGTAAGAAACAGATTTTTAAAATCATACCCTCTATATACCCATACAGATACCTGGGTGTGGATATTATATGTATATCACTTAAGCAAAAGTTTCATGAAAAAAATTCTTAATCTTATGACATGTGATGCACTTTGATAATTCCTATCTGATGGAAAATAAGAGTGTTTGTAACCTGCTAAGCACGTAGCTTGCAGTTTAAAACATCCTGATCTAGAGTACCGTCCAGTGGTTTTTGTTTGAGTTCTTGTAGATGGTCCACCTAATCATATATACAATCATACATATATACGTACCAACCATAATGTTGTCAGTTCTTCCATGAAGTCAATGCTTTCACAATACAAATATCAGCAGTCTTAACTTTTTTTTCTTTAACAGAGACAAACATTCTAAAAATTATATAGAAATAAAGTTAGCTAAGAATAGCTAACAGAGCTCTAAAGAAAAGGAACAAGGAGTGAAGATTTACTTTCTCAGGTATTGATACTTGGAATAATTAAGACCAGTGTGGTTTTGACAAAAAGACAGGATAAGAGCCCACAATAGTGGTCTGATATGTCTTCTGTTAGATACACTTATGTGTATTTGACTTTTCGATGCTGTTGTAAATTATTTAATTTTGTAAATTCATTTTCTGTTGCTAGTATCAGATACACATTTGATTTTTCTATCTTGATCATCTCTCTGATTAACTCAAATACTTTATAGATTCTCTTGAGTAACAATCACATTATCTAAAAACATTGATATTTTTTCTTTTTTTTTTCCCCCAGTCCTATGTTCTTCGTTTGTTTGGCTTTTATTTTGTCTTATTACTTTGCCTGGGCCTTACATACAGTGTTGAATATGATGGCAAATATCCTTTCTGGATCTCAAAGAAAGTTTTCAACATTACGGTATAAAATGTGAAGTTTGCTGTAGTGTTTGAGAATTTCTGTGAATATTCTCTGTTAGATAAATAGATGTTAAATTTTATCAAATGCTTTTTCTGAATCAAAATGATAGAGATTTCTCTTCCAATGTATTAATCTGGTTGAATTTACTGAATTGATAGTTTGAATGTTAAACCAACTTTAAAAAAATTTTTTTTATTTTTTCATTTTTGAAAGATTTATTTATTTATTTATTTGACAGAGACAAGAAATCACAAGTAGGCAGAAGTAGGCAGAGAGGCAGGCACCAGGACCCTGGGATCATGACCTGAGCCGAAGGCAGAGGCTTAACCCACTGAGCCACCCAGCCACCCTTGTTAAACCAACTTTGAGCTCCTGGAATAAACAGAATGTAACTATGATATATTACATTCTTATTAATATATATTAATATTTTAAGATTTTGGCATTTATCACATGAGAGAGTATGATCTGAATTTTCTTTCTTTCTTTTTTTTTTTTTTTTAAAGTAACTTTGTCAGGTTTTGGTGTCAAGGTAATGCTAGCCTCATGAGCTGGGGGATAGATAGTGGATATTTTGTAACTTTTCTAATCTCACTTCTTTCTTGGTCAGTCTCACCAGGGTTTATCAGATTTATTAGACTTTTCAAAGAATCATCTGTTCATCTGTTGGCTTTGTTGATATTCTGTTGTAGTTTTAAAAGATGTCCACTAGTTCTAGTCTTACTTTTTCATTTACTTCTCTTTTCTTTGGTTTTAATTTGCTGTTCTTACATAACTTCTAGAGATAGATCCTAACATAAATGATTTTCAGGCTTTTTTCTCATCCAGTATATACATTTAAGACTATATACACTTCTCACAGGTCAGATTTGGCTGTATCACACAAAATTTCCTTTGCAAGATTTTAATTTTTGTTTAGTTAAAAATACATATGAATTTCTACTGAGAATTCTTCTTTGATCCATGTGTTATTTACAAACGTGTCACTAATTTCCAAACCTGTGGGGATTTTCTACTTACTTTATTCATTTCTGGTTTAATTCCATGATGTTCACTTAAAGTAAAAAATATATATTCTGTTATTAATAAGGGCTGTGTTCTATATGTGTTAATAAAATAAAGTTTTTCAGTCTTGTTATTTATATTTTCTCTGTAATTACTGATTATTTTTCTGTGTATTACATCTGTTACAAGAAAGATGTGTTAAAATGTTCTATCATGATTTGTGGATTTATTACTTTTCTTTCTGATTCTGTCCGTTTTTATGTTAAATATCTTCAGTCTATGCCATTAGGAACTCATACTTTTAGAATTGTTATCTTCTGGTAAATTGAGCCCCTTTTCATTGTGAAATATTCCTCTTTATCTCAGCTTACTCTTTTTATCTTAAAGTCTGCCTTGTGTGGATGAATATCATGGCCTCAGCTGTATTTGGGGATGGTGTTTGCAAGGTGACTTTCCCCACCCTTCACCTTCAATCTCTTGAAATCCTTATATTTGAGGAATGCTTCATATAAGCATGTATCTTTTTTGTTTAATCCTGCCCAGCAATTTTTGTCCTTTAATTAAAATATTTAATCTTATGCAATCATTGATATATGTTGCATTTAAATCTATCATGATTTTACTTGTTCCCTATCTGTTCCATTTTTTAAAATCTCCTTTCTCTCTTTTTTTCACTTTCTTTTGGTTTGAGGTTTAAAAAACAAATTATTCTTATTATCATTTACTTTTCCCTATCTATGGCCTTGGTAGTTACATATACTTTTCTGTGTTTCTAAGAGATTAACAGAAGTTGTTACATGTATCATTGACTCATTAAAGCCCAAGATTAAATTAATACTTGGCGATTTCCTGGGCACTTCCCAAAAATACATATTTACAAAAGTTGGCTATTCTGGAGGAGATTATGCTCAGTGAAATAAGTCAAACAGAGAAAGTCAGTTATCATATAGTTTCACTTATTTGTGGAGCATAAGGAATAACATGGAGGACATTAGGAGAAGGAAAGGAAAAGTGAACTGGGGCAAATCGGAGGGGGAGACAAAAGATGAGAGACTGTGGACTCTGAGAAACAGACTGAGGATTTTGGAGGGGAGGAGGGTGGGGGAATGGGTGAGCCTGTTGGTGGGTATTAAGGAGGGCACATATTGCATGAACACGGGGTGTGGTGCATAAACAATGAATCTTGGAACATGAAAAAAGTAAAATAAAATTAAGATGTTAAAAAATACATTTTTAGCTCCTTTTTTGGATGTTTATTTTTTTCTGTATCTTGGTTTTGTAGCTGTGACCTTTTTCTTTATGTCTGAAGAGTACATTTAGTGTTTTCCCGAGTACATGTCTGCTGCTAAGGAGTCCTTGTTTTTGTTTTTCAGAAAGTGTCTTTGTTTTATCTTTGTTCCTGAAAGATGTTTTTACTGGGTATAGAATTCTAAGTTGGTAATTATTACCTTTCAGCTTTTGAAGATATTCCATTGTTTTGTTTCCATTGTCCTTCAAGATCTTCTAAGTCTTATCTGGCTAGGTAGAAACTATATATATACATATATATATATATGTATATATATACATGTATATATATATATATCGAAGGGTGAACAGAAATGCATTGGAACTCACAGTTCTATATTTATAGCATTTAAAGTTTACAGATGTTTAGCTGAAATTTTTTTTTATGTGCTCATCAAGTGCAGATGATCAAAGAAATCAAGTATTTGATTACTTAACATAAGATCTTTGTTTAATGTAGAAACTAAAGGATAGTCCTGGGTTATTGAAACATTCTAGGAATTGTTTCTATAACTTTCAAAAAGAGGGTTCATAAAACATGTAAACCTAGCTTAACTATGTGAAAGTATGCAAAGATAATGCAAAAGTACACAGGCAGGTGTCTTGATTTGAAATGGCTTTCACCATCTCATAGAGGTTCACTTTCTAAACACACACACATAAAACTGTTTCATATCCTTTTTGTTTATAAAGTCAGTCTAATAGATTCTTCATTGTATTAGCTTTCCTCATCATTTAGTTAGAATCTTAGTTTTGCATGGTTGTTGGTTAGCTGTGTTTCATTGCATATTTTCAGTTTTGGATATCAGTTGTTGGAAAAATAACTAAATGTGGTACCTTCCTTCCGGGCCTGGAATTGTGTATTTGACTTGTGACTGATTTCTTCATCTAGAAAATTATTTTGGCTGGAATATTATCTTCTGTCAGCATTAATATAGTGCTTGAAATGTGAACCAAGCTTTTATCTTTGAAATGTGTTTTTCTTTCCCTGAAATATGCTATAAACAATACACGGTTAGGAATGTGAGTTTTATAGTAAAATAAACCTGGCTTCAAACAGTAACTCAGTTAATCACTAGTTGTGCATCCTTGGAAAAATCACTTCAACTCTGAATCCTTAGTTTTATTGTTTATAAATCAAGATCAGTAATTTCTATATTATGTTACCATTTTAAGAATAAATTTTATTATTAATTTTTAAAACTTCTGTGATGTGGTATTGTCCGCTAAGTTCCTTCATAGTCTAATGTGTTTTATTGGCAGATGATATTTGGTCGTAGACTGGTTACTTATGAAATAAATACAAATAATTGACCACTTTATTCTTTGGAGTTTATGAAGATTTATATTTGGTGAATCTGTGAGCCTAGGGCATAGAGTAAATTTTGTATTTTTGATTTAACAAGTGTGATGGTCAATTTTGTGTGTCAGCTTTACTGGGTCACAGGATACCCAGATACTTGGTTAAACATTACTTGTGGATGTGGATGTGAAGGTAGTGGGTAAGATTAGCATGGAACTGGTAGTAAAGAAGATCCCTTCTACCCCTAGTCCCCAGAGTGGCTCGGCATACTCCAGTTTTTTGAGGACCTGAATAGGACAAAAAAATGGAGGAAGGGAGAATTGATTTTCTTTGCCTGACTGCTGAGCAAAGACATGAGTCTTCCGCCCTTGACTGAATCTTACACCATTAACACTCCAGTTTTCACAGTTATACCACTGGCTCTCTCTGTGTACATCTCTGTGTCTCTATATCTAGGTCCAGCTGGTTCTGTTTCTCTGGAGAATCCTGACTAACACAATAAGCATTTACTTAGTCTCTCATAACGCAGTATTCGGCCTTCTTACTTCACCTCTCATCCTGTAAACTGTGTCCTTTTCTTGGAATATTTAGTGCTGAATTTTAGTATTTCTGTGCTTTTTGCTGGCAATTTTGTGAAACAGCCCCAGCGAAGTGCCGAAGTGTGGTGTAGCGTTCTTAAGCAGAAGAAGGCTGTAATGTGTCTTATAGAAGATAGGTATTCGTTAGATGAATTTTGTTGAGGCCTGAGTTATAGTGCAATTGGCCATGTGTTTAATGACAATGAATCAATGAAATATATATTAAATAAGGTATCTTAAACAGTAGCACATATAAAACCAAGTTATGTATAGACGGGTTGATGAAAATGTGACTACAGGCTCCCAGGAACCTAACCCTATATTTGTCCTAGGAATAGAAGTTCAGTATTTACTAATTTGATGTTCTCAGTTACTTAATAGAACAGAATTAAGGAGCACCAGGTAGCACAATTTTTTGAGTGTCTTGACTCTTGATTTTGGCTCAGGTCATGATCTCAGGGTCTTGGGATCGAGCTCCATAGGGCTCTTTGTTCAACAGGGAATCTGTTTGAGGATTCTCTCTCTCTCCCTTCCCCCACTTTCTCTCAGATAGATAAATAAATAAATAAATACACCTTTTAAAAAGAACAGAATTAAAAGGAATAATGTATAAACATTTTATTTAAGTTGAAGAGATGGCCAATGAATATGCATGTCTAGACATTTCGTAGAAGTATTGCCAACCTGAACAAAATAGATCTATTTTTATGTAATTTTGAAAGATTCTAAATAGAATCTCAGTCATTTTGGTTGGTTTATTTTAGCAGTTATTTACTGGTTATTATATCAAGTCAGGTGCAGTGGAGTTACACACCTACCATGGAAGGCAGTGACCGATGTGTAATCAGCAGTATTGACATTAATTTGTACTCTTGGAGTGGATATAAAATAGAATCAGATAAGGTCCTGCCTGTCCCTGAACACCAAGGAATCCAGCCTAGGTACGGAAACCAACCAGGGAAAGTCTACAGAGCAGATTAACTACAACTCATCTGTGAAGGTCGATGTTCTCAGGCCTCCAGGGGTTTACAGATGGAAAGTATCCCAGAGACCCAGCATATGTAGATGTAGAGCTAGAACCAGAAACTAAGGGCCATGGCTGAGATTAAGTCTTTTCTCGCCAAACCATGTATGTACTATATGATTAAACTAGTTACCGCAGTCTCAGCTTACCAATGAGCTCATGTTCCAGAGATTCCACTTAGGTCCGACGTTTAGAAGTCAGTTTGAGGTGGTTCTTGAGCTCCAAGGGGCCTATTTTGCTCTTTTTGAGCATTGTTCTCAAGTTTCATGGATTTCATCTGATTCTCAAAGGAGTTCATGATTCTAAAATGTCTAAAAGTTGTATTAAAAGATGACTTAATATAATGAAAAACTGTTTATTACAAGACACTATGTGATAAGAAAGTGACAGCATAGGTAGCATAATCACGGTGTGGGTGTAAGTGACTGAGAATATATATCAACAGAGGTTATCTCTCAGTGATGGAGCTAGAAGCATTTCTTTTCCTTGTTTGTTCTCCCCCCAACAAATTCTTGGAATGATTACATATGTTTCAAAATGAGGAAAGAAAATGTTAAAAAACATTTTGTCCCACTGGAACTATGATTTACCTAAGGGAAGTCCTGTTCTTTTCTCTTAAATTCCCCATTTCGAAACATCTCATAACTTATTTTGGCTGAAAGTTGAAATGGAAACAGTTCATATTTATTCAGTTACAGTCCCCTTTTCTTCCCATGATGTCTTCTCAGCCTAAACCTTTGCACTCAACCCCCTTTCCAACTCTTGCCTCTCTCCTCTCTTTCCCCTTTTTGTTCTCTGACTCATCTCCATTTTCCAAAAAAATTTAAATTCTGTCCACTTTTCTTTAAGAACATAAGCCTTTTTCTCTTATCTGTTGGGGAAATGAACTCTTGAGCTATTCATTTTCAGAAGTTCACCTGATATCCCCCTTTTCTCCATGTTTCTTTACCCTGGTGTTTTATTTTGGAATGTAGAAGAAGCGTTTGCAAAATAGCCTCTTCCAAACCTCAGAGCCTAGGTAGTACTTTTCGGTTAATTTTAAACTTTATTCTCTTTGGGATTTTGTGTTTTCTCCCTCCATCAGTAGCAGGTATGTATAGGTGTGCACAGGTGTGCAGGAGTGTGTGCACATGTGTGTGGATACAAATTCTGTTCTTTCAGCTCAGGAACGGTGTCATTTCTTGTCTACTCCGTGGAATTAGGCCCTCTGGTAGTGCTGACTGCCTGTTGGCTAGTCTTGGCATAGTTTAGCGACCTTGCAGAGCCTGAGGCCTGGGCCTCACGCTGTGTGCATGGGAGGGCTACGCCCTCATCTGGTACCAGCAAGCTGGCAGCTGTACTTGAAAGCCTCCATGAAGAAGAGGCAAATGGGTTTGTACCCCAATTGGTGCTGGGCTGGTTCTGAGCAGGACAGGCCGACTTGTAATCTGTGCCAAAGCCCACTTGCCAGCAAAGAGGTACATACATAAGATAAGATGGTAGAACTGGATTTATGTATGCATGAATGCAGGACTGAATTAAAATGACAATTTGGGGAAGGAGCTAGGGACCGAATTGGGGGACTTGGTAAAAAATCAAGGCTATGAATTTCAGGATGAGCATTTTTTTTTTTTTTAACATGTAAGTTGGAATTCAAAGTAGATATTTGTAACTGAACTAGTGTACTATGCGTATTTTATCTACATAGATCTGAGGTTTGCCTCTTATGTTGGCTCCAGGGGAGCCTCATTGAGGCTTGAAAATTTGCCTGATAAATCAAACCTATGATGAAGAGAACCAGGGAAATGTCTGCAGTCTGCAGACATCCACAGCTGTATTCTAGGGTGTTCAGCTCAGTGTCTCCTTGTGGAGGAAAATGTTCCTGGGTATGCTTCCTGGAGCTCTTCATTCTTCTTTCAAAAGACAAAACTGGGGACGCCTGGGTGGCTCAGTTGGTTAAGCGGCTCCCTTCGGCTCAGGTCATGATCCCAGCGTCCTGGGATCGAGTCCCATATCGGGCTCCTTGCTCAGCAGGGAACCTGCTTCTCCCTCTGTCTCTGCCTGCCTCTCTGCCTACTTGTGATCTCTCTCTCTCTCTCTCTCTCTCTGACAAATAAACAAATAAAATCTAAAAAAAAAAAAAAAAAAGACAAAACTGAGTAGAGAAAGGGATACTTTGTGTGACTCATGCTTTCCCCTCATGTTACTTTCTTAAAACCTAAAGTCACTTGGGTAAAAGTTGGACTTCATTAAACTTACCTGATTGGAAACAAGCATGCAGATGAGACAAGATTCCTGCATGTGCCATAGAGCAGAGGGAGAGAGCTCTGTTGTGTGCAGTGCTAATGCTGTGAGTGGCCTTTGCCATGACTGCCCTTGGGAAATAATGTGAAAGAGCTGATACATTTTCTCTGTTGCCTTTGTCTCCCCTCCTTGTGCCATCTTGTGGCGCTTCCTCTCCCCTTCTCCTTCTAGTTATCCAATATCCCCTTCACAAGAAATGTTAGCTGTCAGGGATGATCAGTCAAGTACATCGTCGTGTGAATATGAGATTCAGAAGAATTCATTTAGACATTTGAATTTGACATTGCATCTTTTGTTTTGGCACAAAATGCATGTTTCTTGCAAGCACACAGGTGACTCATTTTATGCTTTGGCCTGTGGAGAGGGCTGGTTTTGGGGAGCTCCTCTCTTTGTAGACCATGTTTCAAATCCTATCTGTGTTAAGAACACAGTCAGAAACTTGTGGTATCAGGAGTCTGGCTTCTCACTTAAAAGATCCCTCCCCCCTTTTCCTCATGATGAGTTTTAATTTTTAAGTCACTGTATCAACTTTAATGTCAAATCTCTTTGAAAAAGAAGGTGTAGCCTATTGAAAGAGATGGTAGAAATGATTATGTCCCAGGCTTGGGGCTCACTGAAGTTGGTGAACCATTTAACAGATTCAGACCATATGTAGATCATTTTGTGTTGGCATCCCTATTTCAGGGTGGATGAGGCTGTTTTGCAACCTGGTCTTTTTTGCAGAGAGGACTGAATGGCTTGAGGGACAATGTAGCCAATGGGTGAGGGCAGAAATAAAGTCTCAAGGTTGTCGTGTTATCCCATACCTCACACAGCAGATACCACAGAACTGCTTTTTGAAAAGTGTTACCTTTCACATGTCCTGCTAAAAATACATACCCAAGAAGACCTGAAAAACTTGAAAGGACTAGAGAAGAAGGCTGTGGTTGCACAAAAGCAATATGCAAGATCATGAAACAAAAAAGACAGCAAAAAATTGTATAAAGTAAGGCGTATTAGTGCTTTCTCAAGTTCCAAAGCAGCTTTTGATCATATACTCAGAACAGAAATGATAAAGACATCAAAAAACTGGGGAGTCCCTAGGAGGCTGCAAAAAGCTATAGAAAACGCTCAAATGGCCTTGGTGGGTCACACAGAATACTTTTATTCCCCACGTGCCCCAGACTTCTCATCTTTATTTTCCCTCTTGCAATTTCCCTTCAGAAAACCTTACATGGTCACTTCTACCTGGCTAGCTGGAACTTGGTCCTCTGTGTGAACTCTAGTTGCATGTACCTCTTTGAGATGTCTGTCTCGCTCACTGTGTGGCTTGTCTCTAAGCTCTAAGCTTACCGAGACCAAGAAACACGTCTTCCATATCCTTGGAGCTTCCCCTCTTGTTTCAGTACAATTGTGTTTGCAGATGGTTTTTTTTTTTTTTTAAAGGTTTTATTTATTTATTTGACAGAGATAGGGAGAGAGTTCACAAGTAGGCAGAGAGGCAGATAGAGAGAGAGGGGGGAAACAGGCTCCCTGCTGAGCAGAGAGCCCAATGCAGGGCTCGAGCCCAGGACCCTGAGACCCTGACCTGAGCCGAAGGCAGAGGCTTTAACCCACTGAGCCATCCAGGTGCCCCTGCAGATGGTTTTGATGGATGTTGCCCACCTGCTTGGGTACTTCCAGAGCTTAAAAAAAAGTTAAAAGATATTCAATCTTACTTTTATTATTAGTATTTATGTGCCATGTTCTGAAAAATCTGTGGAAGAGCAGATAAAAGCTGGAAGAACACGTTGTAGAGATAGTAGTGAGAATGCAAAATAATAATGCGTTGGCATAAATAATAAAGATGATAAAGATAATAATGATACCCCTTGCCATTTCTTGAGCACTTACCTGAAAGTGCTTTCATATCATGAAGAATGGAGGAGGGATAAAGGAATAGAAGTAAGTGCTAGGAATACCAAAGAAATGCAGAGACAAAAAAGCAAAGGACAAAAGAAAGTTAAGAAAAATAAAGCCAAGAAGAAAGAAATGGTGGGAGGATTTACTAACGACTTGGAACAGTTGTTAGCTAAATGGGCAGAGTGTCAAAAAAATATTTACAACTTTTTTTTTTTTTTTAAGCAGGTAGAGTATGCTGTCTTGAGATCAAGGCATGTTTTTACTTGTTTTCGTAGCTCTGTCTCTGAATTTTTTGTTCACTAAGGTTTATATTGATACAGTATGATGATGTGTACTCCAGACATTCTATCTATATAATCACAAAGATCTGGAAATGAGAGTGACACTCACATGTATTACATTATTTCAGTGATTTCACAGAAGCTCATGTAAGCTTGCTGCACAGAGTACCATCAACTATTTTTTTTTTATTTTTATAATTTATTTATTTGTCAGAGTGGAAAAAAGGAGAGAGCACAAGCAGGAGGTACAGCAGGCAGAGGGAGAGGGAGAAGCAGGACTCCTGCTGAGCCAGGAGCCTGATACCGGGCTCAATCCCAGGACTCTGGGATCGTGACCTGAGCCAAAGCCAGATGCTTAGCTGACTGAGCCACGCAGGTGCCCCATAGACTTTTGTTCTTGTTAGTAAGACTCTGAAAATTCCCTCACTTTAGGAGGCAGATCTCAAATTATTGTTGGTAATGCTGACCATATAGGAATGTATTATAAAGAAGTCCCCTGATGGTGAGTGACGTGGAGGATCTTTTCACGTGTCCATTGGCCATCTGTATCTCTTCTTCGGGAAAACATTTATTCATGTCCTCTGCCCTTTTTTGAGTTAGATTATTTATTTCTTTTTGGTGTTGAGTTGGGTAAGTTCTTTATGTATTTTTGGATATTAGCCCCTTAACAAAATATATCATTTGCAAGTACCTTCTCCCATGCAGTAACTTGCTTTTTTTTCTTTTGTTGATGGTTTCCTTCCATGTGCAAAAGTTTTTATTTTGGGGTAGTCCCAATAGTTTAATTTTGGTTTTGTTTCCATTACCAAAGTCATGTCTAGAAAAGTATTGGTATAGCTGATGTCAGAGTAAATACTGCTTATGTTTTTCTTGTACTGGTTTTATGGTGTCAGGTTCCACATTTAGGTCTTTAACTCATTTTGGGTTTATTTTTGTGTATGGCATAAGAAAGTGGTCCAGTTTCATTCTTTTACATATAGCTGTCTGGTTTCCCCAGTACAGTTTGTTGAAGAGACTATCTTTTTCCCATTGGATATTCTTGCCAGACCAAAGATGGGTGGGGGATGGGTGAAATGGGTGAAGGGAATTAAAAGTATACTTACATTGATGAGCCCTGAGTAATGTGTAAAGTTGTTGAATTACTATACTGTATACCAGAAACTAATATAACGTTGTACATTAATTATACTTGAATTTAAAAAAGTTCCAAGCAAAGACATCCCATGTTCTAGCACTGAGCTGTTCTAGACCTGGCAAAGTGCAGATAAAAAAGTTCTGCCTGGGGACACCTGGGTGGCTCAGCCAGTTAAGCATCTGCCTTCTGCTCAGGTCATGATCTCGAGGTCCTGGTATTGGGTCCCGCATCATGCTCCCTGCTCCGTCTGCTTCTCCCTCTCCCTGTTCCATTCCCCCTTGCTTGTGTTCGCTCACTCTCTCTCAAATAAATAAATAAAATATCTTAAAAAAAATAAAAAGAGTTTTGCCTGTAACATGTCAGAGGCCAAGTTCCTAAAATGATCTTTATAACTGCTTTGGAGGGATATGCTGCATATTTTAAATGAGGTGATATTTAAACAGGGTAACCCCCAGCAGCTTTGTGGAGGTGGCAAACTTCTCTTAAGTTTGGGTCTGTTTTGTTGAGAAGCTGTGTTCACTTCAGTTGAAGGGCAGGCGACCCACACCAAAATGTCAGAATTAGTAAATTCTGGAAAGCAGGTAAAAAAAAAGATACAAGTGATTGTCAAGGTAACACTCACAAAATCCCCGGGAAGTTTGGCCTCCATCCAAATGGGAAGAGAGAGTCTCCTGAATTAAATTTGTTTCCTGTTGACCACTCTGGCATGGAGAGGAAGTTTTTTTTTAATGGTCTCAAAGGAGCAAAGGCTGCTGAAATCATGAATCGGCTATTCCCAAGGTTCAGAGATCAACACTCCTGTTTGGCAAAAATTCTACCTTTTACATCTCAGGTTTTCAAATAGAGCAGAGAATCTTTTCCTTTGGGCACGTCGGAGACCAGGGAGCTGGTCCAGGCTCTGGCCCTTCGTAGCTGCAGTCGCTGGACAGTCATTTAATCCCCTCCATTCCCTCCGCTGTGGGAGGGCATGATTCTATCAGTCCTGCTTTCTCATAATCATCCTCTCCATTTCTAAATGCCTGCCGTGTGTTAGGTACCTGGTGTGCCTTTAGCAGCTGTTATCTTTGGGTCTCTCATCACCTTTTCAAGGAAGGCAAAAGTACCATTCCTGTTTTATAGTTGAGAGGGCTGAGCCTCAGAGCCTTTCAGTGACCTGACTGAGGTCACACAACCAACAAGTGTGTAGCACCAACATATAAACCTTCATGCTCTGTGCACAAAGTCCCTTTCCAGGCCTCCCTGAGATTTCGAGGCTTCATTGAAAACAGTATTTGTGAAAGTGTTTTGAAAATAGACAAGTTTGGGGACACCTGGGTGGCTCAGTCGGTTAAGTGTCTGCCTTTGGCCCAGGTCATGATCTCAGGGTCCTGGAATGGAGCTCTGTGTTGGGCTCCGTGCCCAGCGGGGAGCCTGCAGCTCCCTCTCCCTCTGCTCCTCCCCTTGCTCATGTTCTCTCGCTCTCTTTCTCTTGCAAATAAGTAAAATCTTAAAAAATAGCTAAGATTCTTATAAATGCATGGTGTTATCACCGTTGTTATCTGGATGGATAATGAGTAAATGTATATTTATTAAATTTCTTGTAGGTGCTTAACATCAAGTCAGATGTCATTTTGGATAGTCTATGGAATTAAGTATTTTATCAGTGTAGTGCTGTGTAAGGTATATTAGAAGTAAATCTTACACATTTCTCAGTGGTATCACTTTCATCCTTGGAATCGGGAGTTAGTTTCTTTGGATCCTTTTTGGAGACAAAAGAAAAGAAACAGATGGGCTAATCTAAATTAAATGAATGTGGCAAGAAGCAGAAACTGATTACATATAGTCCAATCTTCAAAGCCAGCAAATTAAGACCTCTGGAATCCCTGGAGATGGAGAATTCATGTGTTCACAAACGTTCTGGACCGACATAACTTCTCCCATCTGGTTCTTTTATTTATTTATTTTTGAGTCTTTCATGACCAGTAGGGTTGCTGGAATTTACTTGCAAAGTCTTTCCTTGATTGAGGGGTATCACGCTTCCTGTGTCATGACTGGGAATCTATACAATTTTCCTGAAGCAAGCACTACATTTCAGAAAGAATTTTCTCTTATGGGAAATACCCTATTCCCAAAGAGTGCCACCTGCATGAGATCACTTTTTTTCCAGGGAGGAAGCTGAGGGGAGCCAGTGGGTTGGTTCAGTGGCCAGGAATGAACTTTGGAGACAGGTTAACATTCGAGACAGAGTCCTCTGTGCTTTTCTTTTTGTCTTTTTGAAGAAATGTTTAAAGTCCTCAAGAAAGTTAATGAAATTCTCTAGAAGAACCAGCAGGACCCTTATGGTTTCCTCTTTTGTCTTAGGCAGATACTAAGACCCATCTTGGATCCTTGTTGAGCATTAAATGGCACAGTGCATGGGTAGCTTCTGGCCCAATGCAGTCATCTCTGCTTAAGCCAAGGCTAGTTTTCTAGATGTGCTTACTCAGTTCCTCAACTCTCAGTGTGAGCCATTTCTTCGTTTAGGCCACAGGATGTCTAAAGAGTTAGAAAAACATGCTTTTGAACCAAGAAGGGATGGAGAAGACTGCCTTGTTTAGGCCTCCGTGGGGTCTGTATTGGGTGGAATATAGTCTTTGTTGGAATTGGTAACTCTTCAGGATGGGATCAGCAGGAGTACTATTCAGAAGGAGCTCATGCCACTGGATAGCTTCTCGCTGCTTCTCTTTGGTCTCCCAGAGGGAAATGCAAGTGGCGATAAAGACCCATGCATTTTTCCACAGCTAAATTGGGAGAGGGTGCCCTTGTCCTGTTCTTTCCTGAGACATTTTGGTCACATTTGGGTCTCGGGTGGGCTAAGACAGAAGCCTGTCTGGGAGGCTAGGACCACCATATGACCAAGCATGATCTTCTTTTGCTCAGACCATGGATTTGGCTGATTCTGAACAGATGAGATTCAGCAAGCTAAGCCAATAATCCAAGTGATATTTGTAAGGAAAAAGCTGAATACTTGAAGAGTGGCCCCATTTTGCCATTTGGATTTGATCATTTTCTTTCTTGAGTAGGGAAACAAGAGGGCAGCCCAACATCATTCCTGTCATCCTCCAGCCATGGCCAGTCTGAACCTTGCCCAGCCTAACAGCTACAATGCTGTCCAACCATGTGGTCTAGGTCCCCAGTACACAAATGCCTGAGCCTGCAGTGATGGTTCTGTTGTCCTGAGGCCTTCCAACATAATCCTGTGCATATGGGAGGCTGTGTTTTAGGCTCCGGCCATTCACTCTGAGCTATGCTCTACTTCTGGCCAGTATCCTCCAGTAAAATGAGCTCTGTCCAGGGGATGAAGAGACTACCATTTGCCAGCTGATTTCATACAAGTCACTTTTTGCCAGTGAGCCTCAGTTTCCTTTAAGCGAGGACATCTCTAACGTGGGCCTCAGCACAGACCATCGATGAGTCTGTGGTCTGCCCCTACCTGCAGGACAGATGTGTGTGTGTGTGTCCTCTCTGCCTCCCCACTCCCTGTTCTGGGGATGTCCCTCCAAACTGTTCTTGGCCCCTCTCTTGTTCTCCAAATTCCTCTGTGCTAAAGAACGAGATTCAATTTGAACAGATCATTGTTTTTCATAAGATAAACAAATGCCGATAAAGTCAGGGGGTGACCTCTTTCTGAAGCAGAGACTGAGGAGAATTTTATGGCTTTTTGTCCTTTCGACTTAACCAGTTTTTCTTCTTGGAACATGTTTTATGGAACTTGACTAATCACCTTGACAATATGTTACCAAATTTTTCTGGGCTCTAGATCAAAGTGTCTGATAGGGTGGCAGGGACAATGAGAAAGCAAGAGGCAGGAGAAAGGATTTGTGGTGAATTTTGGAGTCCAGACTCTCATAGAAAATAGAAAAAGGATAGGGATGATTAATTTCTGAAAGAATTGCAAGTGACCAAAACGTAGAGAAAAACAAAGTCTGGTTTTCCTAATAATGAAATAAATGCAAATAAAAATAACAACGTTCTTGGTGTGACCCCTGTCATTTTGGCAGAAATGTAAATGGTTATTGAACCCTGGCATGCCTATGAGTGTGAAGAAATGGGCACACTCACGCCACTACCAGAAGCTTCCATTGGTTTTAGATGCCAGAAGAGCCCTAGTTACACACCTTTTGGAGGGCATTTGGGTGATGTGTGCTGAAGTGTAAAATGAAAACGGAAAAACAATACACTTCCTTTGTCCAGCAATTCTCAGTTGAGGACTTACTTAGGGGATAACTGCATAAATGTAAAAATAGGTTTGCAAAAGCATATTCACAAGGAAAAATAGAAATAACTTTAATGTTCATCAGTAGGGGACTGGTGTAATCAATTCTAGTAAATTGCCTTCTAGGAAATCCTGTGGTGTCAATAAAAATGATGTTACAGAGCTTTCCATATGATGTGGAGAGTTACTTAGGGATACAAAGCAGGTTATAAAACAAAATAATAACATTTATGTAAAATTATATTAACAGGAACACGGGAGGCTTTTCATTTAAATCTTAACAGGTAGGATTTGAAACTACTTCAACTTCTACTTTCCAGCTCTGACACTTACTCAACTCTGTGTCCTTCGAGAAACTTACTTATCCTCTCTTATTCTTGGTAAAAATGGGGCTAGTATAACCTTCAAGAGATTGCTGAGGGAATCAAACTATAAAATACATGTCAAGCACCTGGGATGGACTAAGAAAATACTTAAATTCCACCCCCCCTCCCATTTACAGTTTCTATTTTACTTTCACTATATGAGTACAGACAGCTGTGTTCCTCTGCCTGCGATTCAAAGCAAGAAAGCTAAGCGGGGTTTGAATAGCTTCCATTTGTTTAAATGCAGGAAGGACCCCTGTTCCAAATCTCTGGAACAGTATTTTCCTGTCAGAAAAAGGCCATAATGAGTCATTGTTTTCTGAGGCCAGGAGAGGAGCCTGAGTGATGCTGTCGGACAGCCTAAAATAATATTTCATTCTTGTCATCCTTACGCAGTTTAAGACCAAGTGATTTTGGATAGATCCAGTTTCCCTCTTGGTTTTGGAAGAACAAAGTTTTTGTTATTTATGCTCTTAAACAACAGAGCTTTGTCCTATCTTTGGGAGCGTGTCAACTAAACAGAAGATTTCCTGAAGGACCATCCCATTTATTGTGAGGAGTGATTCCAAATGTAAATAGACACAGTTAGCTCCAGCCACCTGTGGAGGACCCATGTCCACAGCAGAGGAAAAGAGCCAAGACTCACAGAACACACCAACCAATCAGGTTTGAGATAGGCTTTTATATTGTGCTAAATTGGTGGACTCAACCATTTCAAAACTCCATGTTTACCTACAGCCTGCTTTGTGCTCCAAAACAAATAACCTTGTATTCTTTCTGGGTCTGAGGCTGAAAAACTGAAAGTGCCAGTATTGGGAGTGTTTTTACTTTGGGAACTTCTGGTCCATAGACAATTGCTTCCGGTATTATCTTTTCAGAGCTGTGGATACTGTGGAAGGGGGGGAAGGTAATTGGGCCTCAAGCGTTTTCATCAGTGGCTAACAGGTCTTTAGAAGGACGCACAGTAGACTTTGTCTTAATTTCTCTTTCCTTGTATGAAACCAGCCCCTGACTTGCTACCATGCTGCCATGCCTATGTGCAATTTTCATTTAGAAAAAGGTAAAGTCCAAGTCGAGCATGCAAAGTTGGGATCAGTTCTGATTATTGATAGTTATAAGTAGCAAGTGATGAGCACTTGCAATGTGCT
Organism: Enhydra lutris kenyoni; assembly: GCF_002288905.1. Taxonomy (NCBI): domain Eukaryota; kingdom Metazoa; phylum Chordata; class Mammalia; order Carnivora; family Mustelidae; genus Enhydra; species Enhydra lutris. The sequence goes on along the minus strand of NW_019154134.1, from coordinate 11,134,256 downwards.
AGGCTTGATCTTAAGAGGTTTGCATGCACTCTCTTGATGTTTCTTAATATGAACACATGGCTTTGCAAACATCAAGGGTGCCAATAAAAACACAGATTTCATTGTGTGGCTCAGTTGGCTGAGTGTCTGCCTTCCGCTCAGGTCATGGTCCCAGGATCCTAGGATTGAGCCCCTCATCTGGCTCCCTGCTCATCCGGTAGCCTGCTTCTCTCTCCCTCTGCTACTCCCCCTGCTCATGCTCTGTTTCTCTCACTCAAATAAATAAATAAATACATAAATGTTTAAAAAGGAAAAAGCACACAGATTTCTAGGATCCATCGTAGACCCACAGGATGAACACCTTGTGGTGGGAGTCAGGGTTTTGCCCAGTCGAAACAACACTTTCTATAATTCTGAAGCGCATGGAATTCCAGAGCTGCTGTATTATTTTGTAATGCACATGGAACTCAGGTGCAGTCTGTTCTTTTACTCCCCCCTTATTTCTGTGCTTAAATTCTTATGGCAAAAAGGAAAAAAAAAATCCAATGGACCAGGAGACATGGAGCAAGCTATTCCTCTTGTAGTTGCTGGTGATCATAAAGGGGTCTCCAGAGCCAAACGGCTTTTGAGGCACCAATCATTGACCTCTATTGTAGGAGGGTTAAATAAGTGAGAAATCTTGTCTTCACTGACAGCAGCCTGTGCTCTGGATGTAAAGAGGGAAGACCCAGAGACCGTAGAGGCAGGGCTGGCATGAATGGCTGTGTAGCTTGTAATCTCCAGCTGTAAGTGGTGGCATTGCATGGAAGATTGAAAACTTAGCATTCCCCTTGGTCCAGATCTTTGCATATAGGGCCGGCCACTCTTGAGAGGAGAAGTCAGTGGGTGTGCTTGTGGGGTGCCCAGGAACCAGAAAGCCCTGTCTGCCTTCTGCATGTCTTGACCGTCCTGCTCCAAGGGGCTTGAAATGTTCAATGTGATTGTTTCTTTGGTTCTCAACTTTATTTTTAGAAAGCCCTTAGTAAAACTGAGTGCTACTTGGGAGTTAATAGAAGAATTTAATCATACTGGCACCAACTGTTTTAATATGGCTGCTCTGGGGATGGCACACATAACAGTTGTTTTGATGGGAGCAGAGGAGGGTAGGCTCCTTTGTGGAGGAAGTTAGGGAGATTGGGAAAACTTTTTTTTGGTGTCAAGGAGAGAGTAGAGGTGAAGTGGAAGAGACAAACTGCACCTGGGTCATGATCCTGAAGATTACTCTCTAGCACATAATTTACTATGATTCTGTACCCCTCCCATCCTCCTTTTCTTTGTTCAGTGTCCAGTGCCAGGTGACTGTCCCTTCAGTCAGTGGCCTGGACTGCAGCGATGCCCTATGTGACAAGGCCTCAGGGCACAAGTGGACCCAGGAGAGAGACTTCATGTCTGATTCTGTCACTGAACCCGCATAGGGTGCAAGGGGAGGTGATCCCCTACCTCTGAATCTGAGACCCCAGCCTTCATGTTCTTCTGCTAGGAACAGCTAATTAGAATAATTGAGACTTAGCTCATTCAACTCCCTGCCAGCCTCCATATAAAACTTTCACTTATGCAGCCATTTCTAGCAACCATGGTGGGTTTCCTTGAATTTCTTTCCTCCCCCGCCCCCAAGATTTATTTATTTGAGAAAGAGAGAGGGAGAACTCTCTCTTTACATGCATGCATGTACAAGTGGGGAAAGGGGCAGAGGGAGAGAATCATCAAGCAGACTCCCTCTTGAGTGCAGAGCCTGATGGGGGCTTGATCTCGTGACCTGTGAGATCATGACTGGAGCCAAAGCCAAGTTAGACATGCAGGTGCCCCCTTCTGAGTTTTTTTTTTTTTTAATATTTTATTTATTTATTTGTCAGAGAGAGAGAGAGAGAGCACAGGCAGGCAGAGTGGCAGCAGAGGCAGAGGGAGAAGCAGGCTCCCCACGGAGCAAGAAGCCGGATGTGGGACTTGATTCCAGGATGCCGGGATCAGGACCTAAGCCAAAGGCAGCCGCCCAACCAACTGAGCCACCCAGGCATCCCCGGTTCTGAGTTTCTTTATCAACTTGCTGAGAAAGACCAGAGATGATTCTCTAACTTCAGCAAAGAGTTTGTAGGTGTATTAAGCTTTAATATTTGATTTCATTTTGGATTTTGTGAAGTGCCCCAAATTTCATTCTTAAAGCTTTTTTTTTCTAAAATAAAAATGTTCCCCAGTTTCCCTACTGTTTATAAGTCCTTTAGTGTTAATTCATGTGATAAGTGGTACTGATCCATTAATTTACTCAGTAGGCAATAACCACCTGCCATGGAGAGGAGGTGGGTAGAAAGAGACTCACTGGGAGGGAGGTGGGGATGTGTAGAAGGGCAGGCAGGTGAAGGGGTACCTCTACAGAAGGGTGAGAGAGAAAGTAGGTGCTCCCTCAGGAACTGTAAGCAGTTAGATGTGTCTGGGGCAGAGGGCGAGGGGTTGGGAGTGGTGCTGTTATGAGGCAGTGAGAGGGGATAAGGGCAAGACCACTTATGAGTGAGTGAGTGAGTGAATGAATGAATGAATGAATGAATGAATGAATCATTGAGTTTAGAAGTACACAGTCCTTCCCTAGGGTGGCTCTTCCCTTACCAAGTTGACTCTGTTTTTTCCCTCTGTACCTTCTTCATGAGCAGGTTGAAATCCCAGTTAATATCCCCTGCTCTGAGAAATCTCCCATCACAGGAAGGAAAGGAGATAATTAGCTTCAGTGTTTTCTCATATTTAAGCTGAGAAGTCAGCATGAATTCTAGACATGGTTCATGTAGTTGGATAATCAGCACAGCTCTTGGTTATAGGTAACTCTCTTTTTTTCCTTCCTTCATATCTTTTTTTGTTAGGATACCATGACTGGAGATTAATGGCTTCCATTATTTTTTTGCCTTCATGCAGTAATCTTTTATGTATGTATGTATTTATTTTTATTAACATGTAATGTATTATTTGCCCCAGAGGTACAGATCTGTGAATCATCAGTCTTATACAATTCACAGCACTCACCATAGCACATACCCTCCCCAGTGTCCATCACCCAGCTACCCTATCCCTACCCACCCAACCCCTAGGAACCCTCAGTTTGTTTTGTGAGATTAAGAGTCTCTTATGGTTTGTCTCCCTCCTGATCCCATCTTGTTTCATTTTTTCCTTCCCTAACCCTGACAAGCCCCCACCCTGCCTCTCGAATTCCTCATATTAGAGAGATCATATGATAATTGTCTTTCTCTGATTGACTTATTTTGCTTTGCATAATATCCTCTAGTTCCATCCACATTGTTGCAAATGGCAAGATTTCATTTCTTTTGATGGCTGCATAGTATTCCTACACACACACACACACACACACACACACACACATATACATGCATACATACATATATACATATATACATATATACATCTCACACCTTCTTTGTCCATTCATCTGTTGATGGACATCTAGGTTCTTTCCGTAGTTTGCCTATTGTGGATGTTGCTGCTATGAACATTCCGGTGCATGTTTCCCTTCGGATCCCTACATTTGTATCTTTAGGGTAAATACCCAGTAGTGTGATTGCTGGGTCGTGGGGTAGCTCTATTTTCAACTTTTTGAGGAACCTCCATGCTGTGTTCCAGAGTGGCTGCACCAGCTTGCATTCCCACCAACAGTGTAGGAGGGTTCCCTTTCTCCTCATCCTTGCCAACATCTGTTGTTTCCTGACTAGTTAATTTTAGTCATTCTGACTGGTGTGAGGTGGTATCTCATTGTGGTTTTGAATTGTATTTCCCTGCTCATGCAGGAATCTTTAAAGTAGCCTGAACTTTATGCCAACGATCATATGAATCATGTCTGCTACAATTACACCTTTCTGTGTCATTGCCTAGGTTAGCGTTGTGTTATGACACTGGATGCAGGGCCAGGTTAAAAGTGTCAGGTGATAACTAGGCAGAACACTGACAATCAACAGTGACTGACATGTCTCCCTGAGTTGTTATCTTGCAGGCCTGAAGACAAAATTCTATTTATAAACATTACCCGAAATGAGCTATGTGATGTTAGTAGATATATTTCAGCATATCTAGCTGTTGAGTAATTCACCTCCTTGTTGGCTATTGTGTATGCTTGTCGCAATGAACTTAATGATGAACCCTAACTGTGTAAAAATCTTAGTTCTCAGCATGCATTGTCTGTTGAATCTTCACTCAGGCCCAGGAGGTAATGATTGTGTGTGGTACCATTTTACAGATAAGGAAACCGAGGCATATTGCTGTTAAGTAATTTGTCCAGGGTCCGCAGTTAAGGGTCAGAGCTGGTATTTGAACCCAAGTGGCCCGACTCAGAATCTACGCTGTGAACCTCCATGTCACAATACTTACCCTTAGCTTGAAACAGAGGTGGTTTTAGTATCACATATTAGGAATGCACATTTTTCTCTTACTAAATGTAAGCAATTGCCATTTTTTTGGTATATGTGTCACGTGGAGTTCGGGAAACTTTGACAAACAGTAGGGGCAAAGAAAAATTGACCCTTCTTTTGAGTCTGTTAATTAGAAGATGAGTTTTGACCATGTAGGAATGCAAAGTTTATTGACTTATGTTAATTTTAAATGTAATATGTTTTAAAAATCTTATTTGTATGTGTCCATACATTCATGTTCTGAGGAGAGGCTGAATTAAAACAACAACAACAGCCAAAAATGTAGGCTCCATCACCTCATGGGTTAAAACTCCTCTCTTAGAACAACAACAAAAGCCACTAACCACAAATTCCCATGTGCCAAGAGCAAATTTCAATTTGAGATCCATGTGCCCAGATAAAGTGTTGTGTTACCTGAACCAAGAGCATGAACTTCATCCCAGTGATGACCACAGACTTAAATTTCTAGTACCCATGTCTTTTTATTTAAGTGTAAATTTTATTTTTTGCTTTGTTAAAGCGAGACGAGCCTTGTTATCACTTTTCTAAGCAGCTATTTCGCTTTCAGTTTACATCCTAAGATGCTGGTTCCAAGTGTCAGCATTTGAGGTATCAGCCATTGCCAAGCAGCAAACTGGTCCCAAGAGCTAGGGTATCTTGAGGCAGAGTCCAGCATTGTGAAAAGAACAAGGCTTTCTGTTCACAGTACCTGGAGTGGGTTTATACCCTGTCAGTGTGAACTGGCTTGACACACCAGTGGTGTGTCAACGTGGTGGGTCTGAGCGTTTCCTATAGTTACCTCACAAGTGACTCTTTTGGCTACATAAACCACAGGGCCAGATAAATTAGCTTATGGAAGTAGGAATCATTCTTGGCCCAGGTTGAGGGACACTTTTCAGTCAACTATAGCTGCCCTGATATTTGAGATTTGCTGACAGCTCTTTGTTCAGAAAAAGGTTGCATTCCTGAGCTCTTTTTCTTTTATCAGGATCATCTTAATTCTTGTCTGTGAGGTTGTGATCAAAGAAATGAGTAAGACTTGAATTTAGCTGTTTGGGTGACCCTTGAATCCCACGAACTTCTTAGACAGTGCCTGATGTCCTAGCCAACACTAATTGGTGGTGATGATAAGAGAGAGGGTCCCTACCCAGAACATGCTGATAGAAACCCTGATGTATTAAGAAGCATGGTTGCTAGAAGCAGACTCTAACACTGGCACTTTGAGCCCAGAGAAGATGATTGTATTGGTATGTATATTTTGTAATATTTTCCTTCTTGGCATTGTTGTTAATAGGGCAAAGAAACAAATGTAAACAGCATGATCAGCTCAGGCTGGATCATGGTGAGGCAGTACTTTCTTCGTTGCAGTGTCAGGATTTCACTGCTGTGTGAGGGCTCCAGCTAGGAAGTATCTAAATCCCCCTAACATTGTCAAGTACAAGTAACATGTCTGAGGCTACCACAGTTGATTAGATTAAAGTTCTGGGAGGCAATGGCAGCGCAGAAATCTCCCATTATGACTGTTTTGGGGGCAAACATTACCTATGAGCAGAGGAACACCTTGAAGTCGAGTCAAACAAAATGCTTAGTGTTTGTCAAGGTCAGGGAGCTGGGGGTCAGTCTGGAACTTAGCTGTATGTTGACACAGAATGTAGAGAAACTGTGAAAGCTTCTAACTGAGAGACTTGCTAGATGCTCTTTGGCCATTGTCTTGGGTGGTGAGATGGTTGTCTTCAAAGATTTTGGAGGTGAAGTCTCCCTCTGGGAAATGTTGGGACAAATACATGTGACATGACTTAGGGACCTCAATTTAGGGTATTCTTGACCTTGTCTGTTGACAAATGGAGATCTGGACATGGGACTTGGAGGGGCTTTTAATGGAATTTTATTAAGGTAATAGGACACGGGGAGTTCTGTATGTTGAGGATTCAGTGACAATATTAACTTAAGGGCCTGCTTCCCACATTGGACTAGATAATCCATGTTAAATTAGAGTAAAGGGAACAACAGTTTTAGCAACTGGCTTCCTTAGAAGTTTTGGTTCTCACCTAGTCATTGTAGGCAACAACACTGTCAAATAAATAAAGGCTTAATAAGTTAAAAAAATTGTGCTGAGGAGAAATATCCTTCCCTAGCTAGTCACAAATTGGACACTTCAAAGACTCAACCTTGGGGGTGGGAATTGCCAAAGGATGACTTTTTCTGTTCTCTGTGTCCTGGTATGTTTTTCTTCTTGGTGTCAAATCTCATGTTGAATTCAGTCAATTATCTGCAGCAAACAAAAAGTGCATAAATGTCTCTACTGCTCCTATTGTTTGTATTTTATGACTTAACAAAGTGAGTCTCCCTTCCCCCACTTTTTCCTTTGGGAACACGTAAAACTGACAGGATTTGAATATTATAAAGATTCTGTTGTCACTTGGAATGCATAATGATTGATTTTGTTCTTTAAAAGTATATTACAAAGCTTTGTTGTTGTTGCTGATGTTACACTTGGAACAAAATTTGTTGAAGACACATGATTTGCTGAGGATTTGGAAACATTTGTCATTAAGTGAAGTATGTCAAGCTTAATGACAAGGGTGTGGTGTTTGGATTATGTGGAATGTCAATTCTTCCCCCCTCCCTGCGCTTTCTATTTTCGTCATTTCACAAATGTTTCCCACAGATCCTTTAATAACAGCAAATTTAGAAGTTTGGTATAAAAAGTAGTTGCTGTAACTAACACTTCGGAATGTAATGGGTACTAAGGAAAACATCGCCAAGGAAACAACAGGGCCACAGGAGCTCCGTCAGCTCTGTCATCTCCGTCTGCCCCCTCAATCCCACCACGGTACATTCTGGTACCTTCCCATGTGGCCTCAGTGCCAAGGGCCAGAAGAAATGAGCAGTAACCTATCTTCCCAATTTACTCTCTGAGCACAGTTATTTCCTTTGAGATAGGAAAAGCATTTTATTTGCTTGTGAAATGCCTCTCCCCCCTCCCTGCCTCAGTGTCCTTTATTCTTGTTTCTGTGGGGGCAAGGAGTGGGCAAAAATGCCGCCCATGTGAAAAGGTAGGGTTAAAACTGTTCTTAAAAATGACCTCTCTTCCCCCACAGATGATCATTTCGGTTTCAAGCTGTTTCAAGTGCATTAAGCCTCCCCCTCCTCAGACTTTGTAGCAAATGATTGTACAGAAGACAAGAGTGGCAACAGGTAAAATAAAATGGGAGCACCCCTTGTTGCCCGAGGCACTTCATGTACATAATTTTGATTTAGCCTTACTCCTCCTAAAAATAAAAAGGCGAAAATTACCTCAGGTTTTGCTGCTGTAGCTGTCCTTGGTTTTCTGGGGGTAGCTTAGTCTTTGAATGCAGGCACGGTTGGGACGGCCAAGCCGGACAAGATCTTGCTCCAGATCTAGTCACGTTTTTCCAGGTCATCTGCACTCCTTCCCTCTGACAGCGAAGCTGTGATTTTTCTCTGACCTCGCAGGGAAAAGTGATTCCGGATAAGCAGACGATTGTGTGGAATATCTCATCCTTGTTGTTCTAGTGCAGCCCTTTCAGCTTTCCAGAGCCAGTTAGACTTGTTATGAGGAGCTAACTGATTGGCTGGATCTGGGGCTCAGTTTCATAAATTATAGCCCCATGTACGAGAAGCACGAGTCCTATAGTTGCTGTAGTCCAGAGGCCTGCCAGTTCCTGCTTTAACGCATTTGTAGTCCTAACTGAGTTCTAACACGGCCTTGGATGTTTCTGTCCCAAATAGCTGACATTGCATCTTCAAGACTGTGTGAGTAATCCTGACTTATTTTTTTTTTTTTTTAACTCAGTGAATTAATTACATGCCCCGAGAGGGAGGGATTGTAATTAGAAAATACTGATTTAGTGGATGATTCATTTTCAAGGTGCTGTACGATATGTATCAAGTTCAGTGCAATTAATCTTAAAGCTTGTAAGACCAGGCAGGGTTATTCGAGTTTTATGCCATGGGTCAGAGGCGAGCTGCCTTTTCAGGGAGGCTGCTGAGTGCATTTGCTTGCCCTGTTTGCTTTACGGGGTCAGGGAGGTGATAAAGGTCCAACATGAGCAGGATAAAACAGGCTGCTGGTGTCAAAGCAACAGCTGAGAGAACACTGGAGTCTGGCAAGTCTCAATTAAGGCCCCCCCCCACACACACACCCCCCAGTGCCCAAACCCGAGAGGGAGCAGCAGATGTTAGCTGTCCCTTTTGGGGACGCAGGTACACAGCAATTAGAGCACAGAGGAAGGAGAAATGTTTGATTATGGCAGTCATACTTTTCTTCACTGTCCTCTGATGCTGACTTAAGACACAGTGTGTGGATAACTGGAACATTTTTCTATCTACAGAAATGCTTCTCGGTGGTTCTGTTTCTGTGGTGGAGAGCTGAAAGAAGACAATCCCTAGCTTGTCTTTAAAAGCCTTAACACAAGTACATTAAATACACACAGACAGAACCATAACAGAAGAAAGTATGTGGATTGGAATTTGAGGTTAAAGCAGATCAGATTATCCCAGGGAAGCCGTTGTTAAGTTTGTGTGATTGGGGTGGGGTAGGAGGTGACTTCTGTTGCTGACAAGGTTTAAGAGAAAGCTGGAGTGGATTAAAATGAGAAATGAGAAAACATCTGCATTGTATTACTTTTTATAGCATACACTGTAGTTAATATTGAGTTCATACTCTGTAGTTAACATGGAATTAATACTGAGTATCCACGGGTTAGCATATGCGGTTTACTTTATACTTTTAAATCATTTTTTATTTTCCCAGGCTTCCCTTAAAAAAGAGCTTTTGCCTCTGAAGTCAGTGTTTAGAAATAATTTTTCTTCCCTTGCAATCATTTTTATACTTTTTCTCAATACAGCACAAAACTAGGTAATTGATATTTTGGGGTTGTTTTCTAGTTTGCTTTTTGACTAATTTTCCCTCTTTAGACTACAGATACAAATGTGGATATTTGTCATATGTATGAACCTCGACTATAAACCATTTGAATAGTTTTTTTAAAATCATGGGTTCCTGTGGCAAATAAAAACTTCCAATTGTCATAGTAATTACTTGCCAATTCCTATAAAAATATTATTTATATACTCAAGAGCAGTTTATTTTTGGTTGTAGCTATTTAAATGACTGACATGATTTAGCCAGTAAAGGAGGAACATCAGTTGTGTTTTTGCAAAATCTTATGTTTGTTTGGATCACATAAGATCACATTTGAAAACTCAAAGTTTTGTTAAAAATATTTTCACCTGCTGCAGTTTGAGTTCCTAGGTCACACCAGTGGATGAGATTTGTAAAAGGGAAGAAAAATCATCAACCTAGAATCCTTTTTTGTATCTGCCAAATGTATATAAAACAGTTTTAAATAAAAGCAGTTTTAATATATTCTTTGAGAAACACATTTACATTATGAAGACACAGTCTGAGTTCCTTTATTGAGATAGAATAGTGAGTTCATTTTTTGAGTTTCCGTAGCCATTGACATTCATAGTAATAGTTGATTTGCTCATTGTTCTACATTCCTAACTGACTGTATTAGTGGAAGAAAGTGGTGCATTTATGACAGGAATGTAATCTCATCCCTTAGGGTGGTTTGGGTCCCATCTAGACTAAGAACTGGTGGGGGGAGGGGAAGCCGCTTTGTCCGACCGAGCTTCTGGCCCCTTCTTGTGGTAGTGTCCCTCCCACCTTTTCCTGCCTTCATTCTTTATGTTAACATGCTTGGGCTCTTATGAAGATGAATCAAAAAAAAATTGACGGCTGCTTAACTATCAAACTTTAATAAGCCGCCCTTGCAATTCAGAAGGTATTTGGAGCAAGTGTTGAGGGCTCAGGAAAATAGTGCTGTTTGTATACGAGGAGTTTTGACATCTTGTGTTGGTACTTTCTGAAGGAATTTAATCTCTTCAGTTCTCTTTGAGATGCCAGGCTCACATTTCCTCCTTGGGAGAGGGCAGGATATTAACAAAAGCGACAGCAGAGGGTTTCCAAGTGCCCAGTGGACACAGGGCTGTGAACAAGGCATTGTGAAAAAAGGAAATCTCCCCAGTGCAATTGTAGCCTATCCTTCTTGTCTCGTCTCCACTCCTTTTTATTTTCTAAAGACATTTTTGTCTGACCATGGAAGTTCTTATACAGATAAGGTTCTGTAAAACTTTGCATATCTACCATAGACAGATGGATTTGACAAAAGATGTATCCAAAAAGGAATGCATTACATTATGATTTGCAAAATGTTCATGAATACACACTGGCACTTGGAAACTATTAACACTACTTACTAAAGCAATGACATAAATCCAAATTAAAAAAAAAAAAGAATTTCTTGATTGAATTACATTTCCCACCATTAGTTGGTGGATTTTGCTTTTGGAACAACTTGATCTTCTCTAAGACACCCCCCCCACCAGCAGTGGTATATATAGTACTAAACTTCTTGCTTAATTTTGCCCAAGAATTTAATTACTCCTCATTACCATTTCCCAAAGAGTTGCTGTTACACCTTGATTATGTTTTAAAGGAAGCAGAATAAAATGAATAAAGCACTGTCCCCTTCCCCCCACAATCCCACCATATCAGATACAACACGACGAGTTAAATGCCTTAGATTTGCACAACACTCTTGTGGAGCTCAACACTACCCCTTGGTAGGGGAGGAGCTTTCATTTATGTTAAAAGCAATCATTTCAATGATGTAATATGTCCCGATGATGTAATTTCCCATTGCATTAGTCACTAGCGAGATCGTGTCTCTCCAATTTCAAGAGGTCGAATGGCTTAATGAAATAATCTTGCAGACAGTGAGTTCATGCTCAGGTCATTAAATTTTTCTAAGCCTCAGTCTCTATGTCTGTAAAATGAAAGCAATGACCTATGTCCTGGTATTTTACTGTACTGGTGTGTATCAGCAGCACGATGAGAAAGTATTTGTGAAAGAATGTTTCATTTCTTTGTGTATTACAAAGTATTATGTATCTACACATTAATAATATTACAGATGCTCATGGCACTAGTTCCTTTACTTCCATAACATATTCCCAGTGCTGGAGAAATGCTTTTTTAAAGCAAAGGAAGTCTTTGCTGTTTAATCTTGAAATGTTACAAAGACTTTAGAGCCTCCTTATCTGTCAATTACTTGCATATTAAAAATACCAGTACTGTTACTGTGACAAGTAATGTTGTATTGGTATGTGAGACCATCTTCAGTAAACTTCTAAGTGTCATATGAATGTTACTTAAGATAACTATTCTTATCAGCATACTAATAAAAGTATAAGTTACCAATTTAAAAGGGAAAATATCAGACGCATTTTGTACTGATTTGATTACTTTTCTGAGCTGTGTCTTCTTCCCTCAGCCAGGATAGGTTTTCTTGGTGGTTAAGCTTGTGTGGTGATTTTCCTTCAGCTTAGATAGAGCACTAAGCCAGGAGTGAGATAAGCCATCCGTCACAGTATACATTTAGAATTGCTAATGTTGAAGTTTTAGAGGACATATTTTCCTTACAGGAGAATGTGAGTTAGGAAATTCAGACTGACAGATAACTCTGGGACTTTTTATTCCTATATTGACTTGCTTTATTAAATTGAAGTAATGGCATAAGTATGTAGGTTTTAAAATGTTGCTTATCCTAGGAATACGGTGAATGGTCAGAATGACTTTCTGAACAATTCAGAAAGGCCAATGGGTAGTTGAAAACCCCAACTTTTTATATAGTTTCACTTTGGATGGTCATCTTATTTTTTGGGTTATCAGCCACAGCTTTGTCCTACACGTTGGCCTCTTGTTGTGATGCATTTAATTATTTCCCAGCAGTTAATATCGGTTATTCTGAAGCACTTCTACCACCTGTAGAGCCCTTGTTTCTCTTTAGGGGGAATTGAACAGGGAGCACAGTAAGTGATGCAAATAGGAATGGAATGGATCCTCTCCCACCTTTATCCCACGAACCCCACCCAGCATTTCATGAAGGAACTTCTAGAAACGAAGGAATTTCATTTGTAGTATACTTTTCAAGCTGTTAACTGGAACCTTTGTCCTGACTTTCTTGTGCCTTTGAGGATTGGACAAGAGTACTCTTTAATAATGTGAGTAGTAATGAAAGAATGTTTTTAAACTTCTTTTATCCCCCCAGCTAATTGAGATGTAAGTGACCTATGGTACTGTATAACTTTAAGTTATACAACTCATTGATTTGATATACTTCTGGGTTGCAAAATGATGCTGCCATAGCACAAGCTAACACTTGCATCATATGACATAATTCTTTCTTCTTCTTCTTCTTCTTTTTTTTTTTTTTGTGGTGAGAACTCTTAAGATTTATGCTCTTAGCAAATTTCAAGAATATAATAAGTGTCATTAACTATAATCGCTATGGTATACTTTAGATCCCTGTAACTTATTAATTTTATGACTGGAAGTTTGTACTCTTGTCCAGTATTTTTCCTTTTCCCCCACTCCCTGGCCCCTGGCAACCATCATTCTATTTTATTTTTACGAGTTCAGCATTTGTGGATTCCTCATATAAGTGGGATCATATAGTATTTGTCTTTTTCTGCCTGCCTTACTTTGCTTGGCATAATGCCTTCAAGTTTCATCTATGTTGTCACTAAAGGCAGGATTTCCTTTCTTTTTTATGGATGAGTAATGTTCCAGTATATATTTTTATATCCCCTTCTTCATCCATTCATCCCTCCAGGATGCATAGGTTGTTTCCATATCTTGGCTATTATGAATAACACTGTCATAAACATGGGAGAACAGATATTTCTTCAGCACCTTGCTTTTATTTCTTTTGGGGATATCCTTAGTGGTGGAATTGCGAGATTGTATGGTAACTCAGTTTTAACTTTTTGGGGAATGTCCATACTATTTTTCATGGTAGCTGCATCAATTTAGTAAAATGGATATTCTTGATGTGTACATTCCTCTCACTCAAGTGGTGTTCTCAGTGCCCTGCTCTCATTACTGCCAGATCTTGCCAGATCTGTGCCAGATCTGTGCCAGAGGGGAAAACACCCAGAGAATTGCTCACATTGTTGTGGCCAGAAATTTGGTCACATAGTCTCACCTAACTACGGCGTGCAGTCCTATTTCTGTCCACAAAAAATTTAAAGTTGGTGTGGTGGTCAGGCAACTGATTTCTACCATACTTACCTTCTTTTCTCTTTCTTGTTTCCTTTTATTCCTTTCCTTCCCTCTGATTTTCTCTCTGTTTCCTAATATGTCCACATGGAATATAGGGCTTGTAACCACTGGCCAAAAGTTAAATTAAAAACATGCAATCTTTGGGACGCCTGGGTGGCTCAGTTGGTTAAGCAGCTGCCTTCGGCTCAGGTCATGATCCTAGCGTCCTGGGATCGAGTCCCACGTCGGGCTCCTTGCTCGGCGGGGAGCCTGCTTCTCCCTCTGCCTCTGCCCGCCATTCTGTCTGCCTGTGCTCGCTCGCTCTCTCTCCCTCTCTGACAAATAAATAAAATCTAAAAAAAAAACACACACACAAAAAAACAAACATGCAATCTTTACCATCTAGGAGAAAATAAGAATATGATTTTACTTTTAAATTCTTAATCTCTTATGTTTGCAGTTTTCCAAGACTATTAAAATGTAATTTTATGAAAATTATAATGATAAAGATTGTCAATTTAATCTTTATGTGCTATAATGAAAAAAGGGGTAATGGGATGTTTTTCTTACACACCTAACCCATCTTCTTCTGGGTTGGGTATTTGAATCCCTCGCTTTGTAGTTTTAGAACACTATGGGAAGAAAATGAAAAATCAGCAACAAGGAGAAAATGCCTGATCACAATTTCCCCACTCATCTGATTAAGATGATTCCTTGAGTATTTTATAAGTTGTACAGTAAGTGTTAACTTCTTATTGGGTAAGAGGATTGTGAAGACAGTGCATAGTTTTTGGAGAACCATTTGTTGCATGGAGTTGAGCAAATGGTGGAAATAAGAGAAGCTTGGCTTGTAGCCTCTGTTTTCTAGAAGATAAAAGATTTCTCTCTGCTCTGAACTTCCAGACATTAGCAAAAATATTCATGGCACAAATAAAAACAGAACACAGATGCCTGTCTTGTACCCAGAGATATTTTTTTAGGTCATTGCTATTGAAAAAACCTCTCCATAAACTTTACATTTTCTTTTAATGGAACATCATAAGCTGATTTTAGTCCTTTCCTCTGGATATATTAGGGTCAAATATTTTTGTTGGGTGATAAGCCAGTAGTAACCTCAGTTATTTTAACAACCAAATGACTTTCCTTCCACATTAAACAAATTTACAATTTAGCTATTTAAGAAATAAAGATGACATATAAAAATCTGTTTTAATCTTCACATCCTGACCTAAGAAATAGAAGGACTAAATTATTTTACATCCTTATATTTATCTGATTGAACTAAGAGTCCCTAAAAAGAATTTTCCCACAATCCCATTTACTTGTTTATTGTTCTGGCTCATTCCAAAAACAATTTTAAATGCAACATTGGAAAAAGAACAAAATCTCCTCCATCTAATGTCCAGACACAATTTTTATTTTGGTGGAACTGGACAAAAAGAATAGACACTTAAGAGTTTTTATCCCAAGGCATTAAAAAACACTGACATGTCTTAATCATTAGATTCTGAAGATCATATTATATTGAGTAGAGATTTTACATGTATCTTAGCAGGTTCATGGTCTTTGATATAAAACACCCCTGTATGGTTCTAAGGTAATGCCTGGGCTTCATGCAGTAATTGAAAAAGAAATGGTGTCTGGAGCCACTCTGCCTGGGTTCACATCTCCTCTCTGCCACTTTATAGCTGTGTTACCTGCGTTAATCCCCCTGCACCTCAGTTTCTTTATCTGAAAAATGGGGTGGTAATAGTACATTAAATAAATTAATATATATAAAATAGTTGTAATGATGCATGACTTGTAGTAAGTGCTTTATAAATGTTTGTCTTCCTATTATTGTTATCTGGGGGGGAATTGGCTGTTTCATAAGATAAATATTCTAGATAACTGAAGTTTATTCAGTCATTTTTGAAACTTCTAATAGTCAATTTTGACAGGGTTTTCTTAATGGATTCTATATGTCTCTGTGTTTCTTCTGTCTTAAAGAGATTAAGTGGAGTGGCGTCTGGGTGGTTCAGTGGGTTAAAGCCTCTGCCTTCAGGTCAGGTCATGATCCCAGGGTCCTGGGATCGAGCCCCAAGTTGGGCTCTCTGCTCAGCGAGGAGCCTGCTTCCCCACCCCGCTCCTGCCTCTCTGCCTACTTGTGATTTCTGTCTGTCAAATAAACAAATAAACTCTTAAAAAGAGAGAGAGAGAGAGAGAGAGATTAAGTGGAATTTTTTTCCTTTAGTGATCCAGAGTCATCATTAGGAAGGATTCAGAGTCATCATCATTATGACCAAGAGAGATGGAAATTTGCTATAAGTAAGTGATACTGAGTCAGGGGATGTTGAAATGATTAAGATGATATGAAGGGGTTTAGGGAAAGTGTTTTTCCCCTAAACTAGCTGGTCCAGGCTGCTCTGCTGTTTCAGTCCTCTCTCTCTGTTCTAAAGGCTTTTGGCCTTCCCTCTGCTAGCCTCTGTTGGCATCCCTGGCTTGAAATTCGTGGTTCTCTTTTGCTGTGGATTATAAGCAAGAAAATAGTCCAGTTTTAAAAAATTGTGTATGACGTGAGACATGGGCATTCACTCAGGGTGTTAGTTCTCCTGAGAGTAAGTAAGAAGGTGAGTTCATTTTTTCCCTTTAAGGCGAGTGTTATGTTTTAGAGCAGGGGTTTGGTAAAGTACTGCCTGTGGGCCAAATTGGTTTTTGTAAATAAAGTTTTATTGGAACACAGTCACACTCATTAGTTTATATATAGCCTTCTGCTGTTTTTGGACCCACAGGGATAACGTTTGGTAGTTGCCACAGTGCTTCTCTGCCCCACAAGGCTTACCTATTCGTGATTTGACCTTTTACAGAAAAAAGCTTGCTAAACCTGGTTCTAGAACATTCAAGTTTTCGGCAGAGTTTGAAATAAATGAGGTGTTACTTTGTTTAGTAGTCTCTATTAACCTGCATATTCAATGACCTGTAATACTGCCTTTCCTAAATATAATTTGGATACACAAGGATTAACTGCAGTAGCCTTTGTTGGATAAAGAACAACAACCCATAACAGCACATTTAGAACATGAACAGGAGGTGAAAATGTGATTGTTAAGCACAGTTGTAGGACAATCCTCACTTTGTTCTTTGTTGCTCTGCTGTTGTCGATACATAACATAATGTAAAATTACATAGTTTTCTGTTGTGTTCTATAGAATATTCTAGAAATGTTTCTAGTTAGTGGCTACTTTTCTTACACAATTGTCTGATGAAAATATAAATGCTTCTCTTGTCTCTTCTCCCACGTGTGCTTATCTGCTCTTTACATTTCATCTTACACACATCTCTGATCTTCATCTTTTCTGGAAAAAACAGTGTTTTGCATTTTCCTACCTTGTATTATTCAGATCATACCGTATAGGAAGAGACTCTGAACTTGGGTTTGAATTCTAATTTAGTCATTGTACAAAAGAGAAACCTCAGGAAGTCACATTGCCGCCCCCAGTCTGTTTCCTTGCCTGTGAAAGGGAGACAAGAATCCACACTCCGCTTACCACATGCTCTAGGCTGAATGTTTGGATCCCCCCCAAATTCATATGTTGGAATCCTGATGGCCAGTACGATAGTATTAGGAGTTGGGGCCTTTGTGGTGATTAGGTCATATAACAAAGCCCTAATAAATGGAGTTAATGCCCTCACAGGAGAGGCCCCATAGAGCTCTTGAGGTCCTGCTCCCATTTGAGGGTACAAAGAAAAATCTGCAGCCTGGAAGAGGGCCCTTCCCTTACCATTCTGGCCTCGGACTTGCAGCCTCCAGAACCGTGAGCAATCAATTTCTGTTGTGGGTAAGCCTCCCCATTCTATGGTATTTTGTCTGTGGGATTTGGGAACAAACTAAGACACGACATAGGAGGAGCACATGAGACGAAGCATAGGGAGGACCTAGTACTCTATCTTTAATAATATTCTTAATGTGGCCGGCTTATTCTCCTACAAAGATGTATGTTTTTATGGAACGGACTATAAAATGTATTCGGCATGAACTAAAACTTCTCCTGGGTTGGGTATGAGGCTGTGAGTGAGAAGGAGGTTGGGTGAGAAAACGTTTTCAAACAGCGAGCCTTCTTTGGGTGTCTGCTTTCTTATTCACTTCTGTAATGTGACAGCCGATGCATTAGTGCAGTCCTCCTGGGAAATAGGCAGGAAATACAGACGAATAACCTTGGAAGGGGAAAAAGGTAGTGCTTATGTCAGTATAGAAGTCTGAATAGAAGCAAATTATCATTGGTGTATTTTAGCTACAGTTCTTTCAGTGAATTTGGAACTGTGGACTCTGAGAAACGAACTGAGGGTTTTGGAGGGGAGGAAGGTGGGGGGTTGGGTGAGCCTGGTGGTGGATATTAGGGAGGGCACGTGTTGCATGGAGCACTGGGTGTGGTGCATAAATAATGAATTCTGGAACACTGAAAAGAAATTAAAAAAAATAAAATGGAAAAAAAATTTTTTTTTAAGATGAAAGAAGGAATAGTTTCCTTTAATGAAAACAGGCTCCAGCGCTGTGGAAATCACAAGTCCCTGTGATGAGGTTAGGGAAGAATTACTGAAGGTTGAAGTGAACGTATGTGGTTCCATTTTGTTTTTATTGGTGCCCACAAAGAAAACCAACAGTCTACTGGGTGTAGCATACTTATGCTTGTGAAAGATTACCCCACGTTTATAATTTAAGGGGATGCTAGTAGTTCAGTTTTTGAATTGCAATTATATTGAACATATTTCCTCATAATTCTATTGTTTTCAAATGACTTTAAAAACTTTAACCAGAAAACGAACACTTCTTTTTCTTAGGTAACTTGTTATTTTAATTCTTTTGACTTGTGAAGAAAATATTTTAAAATTGTGACTTTGAATTTAAATTTAAGGAGATCGCTCCCAAACTCGACTTTTCATTTCTTGGTTATTTGGAGGGTAATTATCCAAGTTGCATCAGTTAGCTATGGTGGTGTAAGGAAGTACTCCAAAATGTTGGTGCCAAAATGGCATCCATTTATTGTTTTCACAGGTCTGCAGTTTAGCCAGGGAAATTCTGCTGATCTAACCCAGAGTCTGATTATTTAGTTGGTCTTACTCATGCATTAGTGGTTAGCTGGCCATCTAAGGTGTCCTTGATTGGGAAAACTCAGACCACTCCGCATGCTTCTCATCGATGCACTCATCCCTCTAGCAGACTAGTCTAGGCATGCTCCCAATGTAGTGACTGGGGTGCACAAGTCATCCAGCCCAGTTGTGCAAGAGGGTAGGGTGGCAACACACATGTGCTTTTTGATGCTCTGTTTGTGTTATGTTTGGTAACATCCCACTGGCCAAAGCAAGTAGGACTCAGGGTTAGAGTGAAGGAAAGTTATGGGTCAAATGGTATAGATACAGGGAGGCTGTGAATTCGGGCTCCAATTTATTACATATTATTTCATTCTTTTTCTTCATTTTAGCAGGCTCTGTTTTGGCAGTTTTACTGTTCACTAGCACTTCCATAGACTAGGCTGAAAAAAACCCCCAAATTCTACCTAGTTAACTCACCACTTGCTTTTAAAGCTCTATAAAGGAATAGTTCGTCATTAAAGGCTAAATTAAAATTTTACTTTATTTATTTACTTCTACAGTCCCACTCCCTTTTCTTAAACTAAATCAAACACCACAGATTTTTGCATAATGAAGTTAGTTCTTTCCCAGTTCTATCCATATCCCTCCCTGACCTGTATTCCCCTAACTGATTGCTGCTTTTGGGGGCTAATACTTGAATAGTAGCATTCGGAGGACTTTGGTGGGTGGGTTCCTATGTTTTTGGTCTTGTTTTCACGTGTTTTTGCTTTTTCGCTTCCCTTTTTCCTAAAGTCCAGGCTTGTATTTCTTACTTTGCACCCTTCAAGTCCTAGAGAAACTGCAGAGGAGCGTGTTAGAGAGAATACTCCGCATCCACATATTTTCATCCACTCATGCCTTCAATCAACAAATATTTGTTGAGTGGTTTCCATGCTATTTTAGGCATCACTCATGCAGTAGTTGTACAGTGTTTGCAAAATGCAGACCCTCCTGAGGCTTGTAATTTACTGGGGTTTGACAGTAAACAAATGCATAAATACCTCATTTGACGTTTGGTAGTAATAAGTGTTATGGAGAAAATAAAGCAAGGTGATACAAAGACAGTGATGGGTGAGTGAGTGGGTGCTCAGGAAAGGCCTCTGAAGTAAGGGAGTGAGCTGTGAGAATCTGGAAAAACTGCTGCGAGTGGAGGAGGGGCTGACTCAGAGTGTTGGGATCGTACTCAGTGTGGCCATGACCATGCCTGCAGTGAGGAGAGTGGGAGGAAACGTGGTGTGGAGACAAGCAGAGGCCAGATCATGTAGGGTTTCTCCAGAGCACAGTAAGGTCTTTGCATTTCTTCCAGTAAGGTCTTTGCATTTCTTCCAAGTGACACGGGAATCCCTTGGCAAGACATGATCTGGTTTCAAGGGCAGAAGCTCGGGGCCTGTGATGGTCGTGCTGGGCAGAAATGCTGAGGGGAGAAGCGGAGAATGAGACTGAGAGGATGGCAGACTTTGGAGCTTGGCAAAATGAGTTTCATTTAAATAAACCAAATTTAGATATTGACATCAGCTCTGCAAACTTGAGCATATGGACAAGTGTTGCCCAAAGTAGACCCAGAATACTTCCAGTGATATCTGAGTTAATTTTAGGTGCTCTATCACATGAATGGACCTTTTAAATTTTAGTAATTACTTATGAACTTAACATGTATAGTAAAGATTTAAAACTTGCCTATAAAACCTGTGGATCTACATACCATCATTGCTTGAAGTGAGGATAAAAGTACTGAGTCTGTTACACAGTTGAAGGCAGAAAGAAAAAAATCATGAGGGTTTGATTCTGAATGACTAGATTTAGGATATGGTAACAGGATTATTCAGGTTTAGTTCTGAGGGATAAGTGAATGGTGACTCTGGTTTTAGGGTAGTGTGTAATCATAATTACATATTGCCACTTCTTGATGAATGCGAAGCTCTCTACTGGGCCACTTACAGGTGATATTTCACCCATTCTCACTGCAATCCTATGGGAAATGGATGATGAGATTTTTGATATTCCCATTTAACAGATGAGGGAAGTGATGTTCATAGGGGATAAATAATTTTCTATAGGAAGTCTGAGTTTTCAGATACCACAAGATTACAAAAGTAATGTCTAGTTCTGGTAAATTCTCTGCACATAGGGGCTTAGTTTTGGGGGCACACTAATGTATCCTCAGCACCTGGAGTAGTTCAATCAATACTTTCTGAATAGGTGAAAGACAAAAAGAATGGGTCTTTTATTTAGGTCTGACTCAAGAGTGGTGAATGTTCATGTTCCTCACAGTAGGATGAGTTTTAGGAAGTAAGCCCTTGGAGTTTTATTGGAAAGGTCACATTGGGGGACCCCAATGTGACTTAAATGCAGATTTTCCCAAGCTCCTAACATTGGTCTTTTATTTTCCTCCTATTCTGCTTTAGGAATGCCATCTACTTTTCTGGCAGTAACTGTGTGCCAACTCCTAGGTCTTAGACTTTGGTCCTAAACTCCATATGTAGAGTATACAGATCAGCTAACAAACCTGGAGTCACTTTAAGGTGCCATAACCTTTGGCAAGACCCTTTACCTCCCTTGAACCTCAGTCTCTCTCAGTGGGAGGAAGAGACAGGTGGTACCAAGCCCTTAACTGTCTAGACCTTTGTGTGGCAGAAGAAAGAGAGGGACAAGATGAGAGGGAGGGTGACAATACATGAAAGATAACTTGAAAGGCAAAGGGAGCTTGCTGTCCATTTGTCCATGAGCATCCTTGTTTGGCCTTTTACCTAGAACTTTCTAAGGAGTTAAATAATACTGTTTCAAGGTGCCATAAAACAAACTGACTGTAACAAGGGGCCCTCAAAAGGGGCAGGAGCTTCGGACGGGAAGGTTGTGCTAGGGTAAGTGAGCCTAGCCTGGGGAGTGTTACTGAGTATGGGAAGGCTTTTCCTCAGAGGTGGGAGCTGTGGAGAGTGGGGACATGCCCCACAAAAACTTGTGTGTTCAGTTCTCCCTGCCAGAGCTGCTGTCTTCCACTTGCCCCTTCATAACTGTTGCCCCAGATCCCTGATCAACCCCAGCTGCACACATTTTTTGAATTCTGAAACACATAATTTCTGCAGAACTATGTATGATGGGGCACAGCCTCCTGTGATGAAAGATGAAAATCACATTATTATCAGCCTCTGCAAATTCCTCATCTCCTGGGTTAAAGACAGGATAAGATTTCTCATGCAGGGCTGAGGGGAGGTAGGCACACAGTGATAAATGCCTGCTTTGGGAGGGCAGGCTAAGGTGAACCAATTCCAGCCGAGTGGATCTCGGAAGCCATTTTGAAAGAAAGAGGATTCACATTTGGCGTCGTGGGAAGGATAGGACTTTGATGTTTGTCTTGAGGAAGAAGGTGGGCTGTAGTCTAGGCAAAGCAGGTGGCCACTTCATAGGTCTGCAAGCAGGGGAATGCCAGGGCTGGGCTAGGGTGGGGTCAGGGGGCTTGAAGAACCTAAGTTTGGGGAAGAGGCAGCTTGTGCGTGTCCTTGGGAAAGGTACTAGGAGACTGGAATAGAAGTAGGGGTTGCTTTGCAAGCCATCTGAGTCCTGTGAACTTTACTGTGTGCATGGCGAACCTTTCCCACTTTGGTGAGGGGCACTGGGGAATGGAGTGGCAGGAGAGCGTGGTGATCAGATCTATGTGTCCTAGGGACAGCAAGGAAACTGCTTCCTTTTTTTTTTTTTTAAACTTTTTCTTTAGAAATAATTTTAAATATAGAGAGAAGTTGCAAACTAGTCAAAGAGCTTCAGATTGTCCTTCGACTGGTTTTATCAGTTGTTGACATTTTGCAGCATTTGCTTTATCATTCTCTCATTCTCTACTGTATACTGTATATTACTAAGAGTTTTTCTCTAAGCCATTTAAGAGTAAGTTGCACACGTCATACCTCTTTACCTGTAAAACATTTTAGTGGGTATTCCCTAAAAACAATGACTTTCATATATATATATATATATATATATATATAAAACTTCAGTATGAGTGAAATCAGGAAATTTATACTTATATTATACAACTGTTATCTGGTCTGCAGCTCTTATTCACATTTCAGTAGTTCCAATATTATAGAGGAAGGGTTT
The DNA here is from genome assembly GCF_002288905.1 of Enhydra lutris kenyoni. Lineage (NCBI taxonomy): Eukaryota > Metazoa > Chordata > Mammalia > Carnivora > Mustelidae > Enhydra > Enhydra lutris. The sequence continues at coordinate 11,111,504 of NW_019154134.1, read as the reverse complement.
TTTTTCTTTCTTTTTTAAAAAAGTAACGTAGGTGGCCATGAACTAGGCTGGGGCTGAAGCTCTGGAAGTGGGAACAGGACTGCTGTTTCCAAGTTGGGTGCAGCAGAACTTGGCAAGAGTGGGCTCCGGGGGTGAGAGAGGAAATAAAGCTGACGATGAGGTTGCAATTTTTAGATTGGTGTTGTTCATCAACAAGGAGTTCAGGAAAGGGTTTTGAAGTGGAAGGTGCTCTTATGTTCTGGGTTTTTAATTTAATTATGATAATTGGATTTCTATAGTCCATCAAGAGGCAGAAAGGCAGGATGGTGAGAGGCAGCTTTGTGTAGCAGTCCAGAGTATGAACTTTGGAGCTGGACTGCCTGGGTTGGAGTCAGGCTTTGACACTTACTAGCTGTGTGATTGGGGAAGTTACCTAAGTTGGATGTGCCTCAGTTTTCTCATCTGTGAAATGGAAATAATAGAACTTGACCCCCAGAGTCCTTGTGAAGATGAAATGAGTTCTTATTTGTACAGTGCTGTGTTACAAGCTTGCCTGACACATAGTAAGTGCTCTTTACATTTGTGGAGTTCATATAAATCAGTTGGATTTTTTACATCTATGTTACTGAATCTTCACTAGCAAATCCATGAAGTAAGCACTATAATTATTATATAAATTATATAAATATTATAATTGGGGCCCATGCTGTTCCATTCACCCAAGGCCCTACAACTGTTGGTATAGAAAACTCATCCTCTTCTACATATCAGACTATCTTCAGGCTTTCTGTATGAGAATACCCAATAGGCAGTTGGACCGGGCTAGTGACTCAGTATTAGGACATGGGCTGGGCTGGGTGTTCTAGGCTGGAAGTCCCCGCACAGATGGGATTTGCTGGGGATGTGGGATGCATGCTAGGAGAGAGTCTGCAGAAGAAGGGACTGAAGGAGGGAGCTGCTGAGTCAGATTGAGTAGGTGCAGCCACAAGTAGGGCAGGAGGATATGGTGTGATGGCAAGGAGGAAACAGAAGAAGTTTCATGGGACTCACCCTTGGTTTGGGATTCCAAGCAGAATAAATTGAGAGCAGAGTCCTGGGTGGTAGTGAGTGGGTCCCTTGCGGCCTTTATTGAGAATGGTTGTGCTACATGGGTTAGGGCAGAAGCCTGTTTTCAGGAGCTCAAGAAGAAAACAGGAAGAGGAAATGGATTCTAGGAAAGTTAATGATTCTTTCAAGTAGTTTGGCAATAAAAGAAAGGAAAACTGTGGGAGGAGCAGCATCAATAAATGATCTCTTTCCAAAAGAGATGATTGCCTTTGTCCTGTAGGAGGGGAAGGTGGAGGCACAAGATGCAGGACATTGTGGGGAGGGTGGAGGGAGCAGGCTGCCAGGGGCAGGGTCAGGAGTATGGCTGCAGGGGCACTGCTGAAAGCTTGGGGGGCAGAAAGAGACTATGTGCGATGACCTCTGACATGAAATAAGGAGTTTCACTTAAAATTTTTGTTCAGTGGGCACTGAAGCTATTTATTGGAAGTCAGAAGTATATTTGAGAATATACTTTGGAATTTTCCTAAATGAAAAGAAAGATGAAGGTGTTGGGGCATGTGGGTGGCCCAGTCGGTTAAGCATCTGCCTTTGGTTCAGGTCATGATCCCAGGGTCCTGGGATTGAGCCCCATGTCCGTGGAAGTCTGCTTCTCCCTCTCCCACTGTGTTCTCTCTCTCTCTCAAATAAATAAATAAAATCTTAAAAAGAAGCTTTTGTAAAATGCTAAACCCAACATTTACTTTTAAGCATTGTCTTGAAGTCAGAGGGTGGTGAATAGAACCAGTTGAAGTTGCCTTAGGGAACATTTGGCATCTGCCTCTTGCCTTATGGCCTCCATTAAACGTGGAAGCAAGAACTATACAATTGAAATGTCAGTTGTGACACTGAGTCATTTTTAAGTGAATGTATTTTTCAATTCATTGAAAGGAGACATCCTTATTTATCTTTGAGGGTCTCTATCTTGAAGAACGGGACAAGCAGTTAATTTGTGGAATCAGTGGATATTTCAGGAGAGTAAGGAAGCTGTCATTTGTGCTCATTGTGTCCCTATGGTTCAAAATAAGGTTGTAGGCAAAAACTTCGACTCTGTTAGTTGCGGGAGGGCTGGGCGGGGGTAGGGGGGAGTGTTGCTGAGGAAGACTTTGCTCGTGGCGGATAACACAGCCAAAGAAGTGATGAGATCAGAAGTCTCATGTTAGCCATTTGTTTCTCAAGTCTGGAGATAATTCATTGTAATGTCTGATGTTGATAAATTCCATTGGTAAAAAAACTTCCCTTTTTCACCTCCTTGTTAAAGCTTGGAAAGCATACAAGTAACAAATGTTTATAGTAGAAAAAAGTAAAATGACAGGAACAGAAATCTTGGATCATCCCAAATTGACCCATCGTAATGTCTCTGTGCATGTTTTATTCAAATTAAGTTATTCCATGACAAATTTATGTTTACACAAATGGAATTATACATAGCTTTTGTCTTATGATTTATGGAAGTCAGGATTTATGGAGGGTGAGCATTCAGTCTCACTTTTAAATGACCTTAGGAAAATTATCTGAAGCTTAGCTAAAAGAACAATAAAGCAAGAGAAATGGGGCATAAGTTAATCAAATACATTGAGGAGTGTTTCTTTCGCTTAGTACGCATTTGGGAAGTGGGTTCATTTTCCCCATTTGGGTCTGGTCTTTTTATTTTTAGGTTCTCCCTGCAAAGCATTTCAGCATGGTGGGTGGTACCTGAGATGCTATGCTTTGCATTGACCTTCTCCCTTGCTTTGTCTTGAGGTTTTTAGCTGTCAGGATCAGAGGGTTGTCTTGTACAGTCCATCTCTGAGCTCTGTGCAACATCTGGCAGCCAGGCTCCCAGAAGAAGTGGCTTTCCCTGCAGGTATTATGGTCCCCTCCTGGGTAACACCGAACTGTGCCGGGGCTGGGGTGGGGGAAGCTCTTTGCACCTCCTCTGCTCTCTGCACAGCTGCCCTGTCTTTGGGCTGGCCTGTGATGGTAACAGGAGGACTGATGATTGAGTTCCTGTGCTCAGCCCTTCCCCTGATGAGAAGGACTTTCTACCTGGCTCATTTTACTCATCAACTTAGCCTTCTTTCTGATTACACTGGGCTCTCTGTAAAACACAAAATTCAAGTTGAATGATAACTATAATTTCTTCCCATCAGTATTCGGAATGAATCAAAGATGAAGCTAGCAGCATACTTATCCTTTGAAAACATTTGATTCATTTCACAAATAGAAAAATTACATGGTTTCCTGTAGATATTGATGTGCTCTTCTGGAAGGGTTGGGTCTCCGTTCAATGAAAATCATTAATTAAATGAAAACCCCATGGATTACAAGTTGGGTGTGAGTGGGATGGGGGAGGAAGAGGAAGAGAAGGGAGAGAGATGGGTCAGAATCGAATTCACAAGAGCCGTTTTCTCATTGGGTTAGGGATTAAGGACTCTTAGTAAAAAAGTGGCTCATTGTAAAGTTTTCATGACCTTGCTGCATGTGTGTACTTCCATTTATGAATAAAGCTCAAATAAGGAACACACACAGAAGCCATCTAGAATGTGTTGGAATTGTCAGCCCATTGGAGCTTGGCCATGGCAGGAAAGGATGGCTCTTGGTTGTGGTGCCTCATGCCAGGGGTTTGGGCCTGGCCCCTTCAGTTCCTTCTGGGAAGACCCTAGCCTGCTGGCTTGCCTGTGTTGCTCTAGCTGAGCTCCTCCAGGGCTTGTAATATTGAGTGTTCATAGTCCTCTGGATTGTTTTCTAAGGATAGAAATGTCCTGGCCTCACCCCAGACCTGCTGATTCAGTCTCTGTGGGGTGCTGCTTAGGAATCTGTATGTTAGAGAAGCTCCCAGGGTAACTGTAATGTGTGGTCATGTTTAAGAACTGCTAGTGTCAGTAATGGTAGGAAGTAGGACTGATGGGAAGTACTGTGGGAAGGAAGTGTGTGTGTGTGTGTGTGTGTGTGTGTGTGTGTGTGTGTGTGTGTTGTATAACAGCTGTGAGATGAAATCAGTCCCCTGGAATTCGCCAAGAATCAGCAGGGGAGACACGTCAACCAGGTGCCAAGGATGTGGCCTTAGGCCTTACCAGAAACTCCCTCCTCTAGGGTGTGAGCTTCTGGAAAACACTTACTGGTCCTGATGAAATCCTGCATTCCCAGGCCCAGTGCAGGCTTGCATCCAGAAAGGGCTATCACAATGTTTTCTTTTAAACTTCTGTTTACTATTTGGCTTTGATTTTCTACCTCATGTAGGAGCCCTGGTATCCAATGTGATTTGGTATGTTTGTAGATTTCTGATGATTCTCTAGGTTCTTAGGTTTCATTTTATCTTTTATGCCTTTTATTAGGATGCCAACCTACAGTTTGAACAGATTGGATAGCTTTGCCAATGAACAACAGAAGCTGGAAGTACATATGATGCTTTCTGTTATATACCCAAAGTCTGTTGTATATGACAAGAATGAAGTTTTATTTACTTCTTGGGTGCACCAAGCATAAACACTGTCTAATGAGTAAAGAAGAACCTGATGGGAAAGAAAAATGCTGGATGTCGATGGATGGCAATTACTTATGGGAATCTGGGCACAGAGTTGACAAGGGGTTGTTATAAGGGAAACCACTGCCTGCAGTCAGGTGCAGTTAGGATGACTTTTAATCCCAGTTTGCAAGATGGTATTGGCTTTGTCTCTTGAGCTGGTATCCCATTTCATACTCATCGGTGGCCTGGTCACCATGAGTAAGAGAGAGGGGGAAGATGTTTTCTGGCATCACTGAACAGCACTGGTTTGTCTGTCATTATCTTATTCTAGGCCACCTGGAACATACATGAGTTCAGAACAGGAAGCTCTCCTGTCCCACAGCCTTATCCCTGCTCTTTCTGCCCTTTCTCTATTGTGCAACGGAAGGAGTCTTGTAGGAACCTGTTTGTAGAGACAAGCAGTCTGCTCATTGAAGCTTTTATACACCCAACAACTGCCCGTGGTCACTTCTCAGGCCTGGGGTTATGCACGCTGGCCATGAAGCAGTCTGCCCATAGGAGGATAAAGACCCACACCATGCTTGGAAGCTGGCTTTAGACCATTTGAAGCAGGGAATTCCAGGGTTCTGGGTATCTGGAGGATGGTCTAGAATGTGGATATGTTGCCAAGACTTACAGGCTCCTAGCCCCATAGGGATGCCTGGATAGAAGAGGGCAGGAGAGAAGCACTCTAACACACTGGCCCCAGGTTAGGGTTACATGCTTCTGCTTTTCAGAGACTCTGCTTCTGGTACATCCTTGAACATCCCTGGAAAGTTGGTTGACCGTGTAATTCTGAAGTGTTGGGTATAAGTATATTTCAGGCATGAATTCCATTTGGTCACCTGAGGTCCAGTGATCTCCTTCATCTGACCTGATAGAAATCCCTTGTTGTACCCTTAAATGCCATATGTTTATGATAACTCCGTTTTTCAGGGGGAAACAAAAACTGAAACTATGAAGTTTAATGTTTTCAAATTCAACCAAAGGGAAGTCACCTCTCTGAAGTGTGTTTCATCCATGAAAATGGGGTGAATGTTTACCCAGTGTGTGTGTGTGAAGATAGAAAAACCATTGGCTCAGCCATTCCCACTGTAGTTTCGTTTATCTGAGGCTTGGCCAAACAGAAAGACTTTCCTCTCTTGCGATCACAGAATCAACTCTTTTCCAGTTCTCAGATACTTCTTCTGTGTCTGTTGGTGGAACTTTCTGTGATTATTGAAGTCAGTGAACACTTTTCTTCTTCCTTCTCTCTTTAGGATGGAAGTAGCTCACAGGGCAACAACGTATTTTCCAGGGCTGGAAGCACTTACTTTTTTTGTGGATTATTGGAAGCCCTATAGACAGGGTGATGGTGTATGGCACAGAGACTGTACTCCCACAACAAACAGATGGAGAAGATGAGTGTTGGAAGAGAGGAGTTGAAAATCGTGTTATTTTCTACACTTTTCTACCCCCCCTTTTTTTGAGGGCACTTACTTTCTTTTTATACTAATATAGATGAGGCAAAGTAGAGGCCCCTAAGGATATACAGAACTAATTTTATATAATCAATAATTTTTGCCAGTAGTTGCACTGAAAATATGTTTTCAAACTCCTACCCTATGTTGGTATTTACATTAATTAGCTTGCCTGGGGTCCAAACAGCTGTGGTTTTTCTATTTTAATAATATTTCCAGTTTACTAATCAGCATGTGATTTCCCTGGAATTAATAGTATAAAGTGATGCTTCAAATAACTATGTTATTGCCCATTTGTAACCAATAAAGCTTGTACCAAGTCACACTGCTTTGGGTAATTAATTGTTCAGTAGACAGTTTCTCTATGTATCCAAGTTTTAAAAGAAGCTAGTCCACCTTTATTCGGTTATGACTAGGGACTCCACTGAGCAGGAATTACTATTCTTCAGATATTTGCTTGTTACATTTTTTGTATCCAGTGGTGGTAGAATGAGCAGGGGCACACCTAGACTGCAGAATAAACATCAGATGGGTCCTGGTGTGTAGGATACACGCTTACTTATTATCATTGTGAGTTGTTCATTAGCAGCTTTCTTCTTTGATTACTGAAAACTTCCATTATTAATAATTTAATTTAGCTTTACCAGCTCCAGTCTCCCATGGCAGCCTGAACACCAGGCTTGATAAAGTCCAGATATATTTTAATTCTCCTTTGTCAAACCCAAGAGAGAATTTCTTGGAGACTGTGCTGATTAATGTGTCTTAACAAAACACCAACTGTGGGAATTGTGATGTATAATGAAGCCCAGGGAGGGATGGGATTCGTTCCAAAATGTTGCAGATAGATATAATTTTGACAAGCAAACGTGACATACATTCTTAACTATTTTTCAGAAGGGAAAATACTAGAGGAGAGATAATTTGAACATAGAAACTATCTAGTAGGGGCACCTGGGTGGCTCAGTTAGTTGGGTGACTGTCTTCAGCTCAGGTCATGGTCCCAGGGTCCTGGGGATCGGGCCCCACACTGGGCTCCCTGCTCAGTGGGGAGCCTGCTTCTCCCTTTCTCTCTGCTGCTCTGCGTGCTTGTGTCTCTTGCTCTCTGTGTCAAATAAATAAATAAAAAATCTTTAAAAAAAAAAAAGAAAAAAAAGAAACTGTCTAGTAGTGATGGGATGGCTGATAGCTCTAGTGACTCTCCCAGATGCTTAGTGCAGAGTGTGACAGATACTGGATGCTCAGCAAAGTGTTGGTTAACTGAATAAATCAATGGATCTTATCTTGTTCTGAGAAACTCCAAAGCAGAGAACACTTGGCATGATACTCATTTGAACCAATTATATTGAGCACTGCTGTGTTGTATGCTCTCCGACAAATACTATTTGATTTGTTCTATGCTGTAACAATTCCCAATTTATAGATGACATTGAGGCTCAGGGAAGCGTTTGACCACTTCCTCATGGCAATTAAGCAGTAGAAGTGAAGTTGGAATGTGTGTACTCTGACCCTAAGTCCAGGATTTTAGGATTACAGGATGACCTGCTCTTTTGAAATCATAGGCCAGAGCAATGTAAACAAGCAACCAGAAAAACTAAAGTCTGGAATCACCATCCACCCTTACATAGAAAAGAGTAAAGATAACTATTGAGTATCTTGGTATGTTAATAAAAATAAGAGTTAAAAGATTGTATAGAGACCACATCCAAACAGCCTTCAAAAGGCCCAAGTCCTGGGGACTGGAACAACGGAGAGCAGGGAAGGAAGGAAATGTGTCTAAATTCTTCCAAGCTGTTTATTTTGTTCTTCAAGTCAGGTCTTGTGTCTCTAAATCAAAATTTCAAAAGCTTATGGGAGATGAGACTTTTGGAAAAGTCTTAGAAACCAGGAGGGAAAAGACTTTCTCGCTCATGCATTTGTACCCTCGTGTTACTTTGTAAGGTTGTTACAGCTTTTAAATTTCATGTCTCTTTTTTTGTATCTTCAACTATTCTGCAAGCCTTTTAAGGACACATTTCTTTTCTCTCTTAGCTCTTTCTTGTGTTCTGTCCATATACAGAGGCCCCTCAGCAGGACAGGTAGTGCATGGTATATTCTAGGTGTTCCAAGGAGCTTTGTGTGCCCCCATGGGTCTGATGCCATTTTTGCAGTATACATACTGTTGGAGTTATTCCTACATATTAAGGAATAGTGAGTTCTCAAGGCCCTCTCCACAGCATAAGTTAATTTAGGTGTTCAGTTGATAACACTAGTCTGTTGGCACATGGTATGTAGTTTCTTCCATGACTTGATGGGACATCATCAGTTCAGACCCTGACCAGATGAGCTTGTTTGTTGGTAGAGAGGGGAGATGGAGGTATAGAACATTTACTTGTGGAAGTGAATCTTCTTGTGTTTCTGTGGATAACAACACAGATATATCTGGGTGAGGTATTACAAGAAGAGAGAGAGAGAGAGAGAGAGAGAGAGAGAAGATTCATTATTAAATTTGGCTTCTTGACTTCAGTTAGCCTGGGCCCATGATGATTTATTGATGGGGAGTAAGGAGGGAGAATTTGAGACAAAAACTTTGTTCTCAGGACACCTGGGTGGCTCAGTTGGTTGGGCCGCTGCCTTCGGCTCGGGTCGTGATCCCGGGGTCCTGGGATCGAGTCCCGCATTGGGTTCCTTGCTTGGTGGGGAGCCCTGCTTCTCTCTCTGCCTCTGCCTGCCGCTCTGCCTGCTAGTGTTCTCCCGCGCTCACTCTCTCTCTCCGACAAATAAATAAATACATAAATAAAATCTTAAAAAAAAAAACAACTTTGTTCTCTGCTTGTTCACTGCCTAAGAGCTCACGGTGCTCTCTTTGGGAACCTAGTGTTAGCTTATTCTTTTTTTTATTTTATTAATTATTTTTGTTAATATATAATGTATTATTTGCCCCAGGGGTACATATCTGTGAATCATCAGTCTTAGACATTTCACAGTACTCACCATAGCACATACCCTCCCCAACGTCCATAACCTACCACCCTATCCCTACCCCTCCACCCTCCAGCAACCCTCAGTTTGTTTTGTGAGATTATGAGTCTCTTATGGTTTGTCTCCCTCCCAATCCCATCTTGTTTCATTTATTCCTTTCCTACCCCCCAAACCCCCCACATTGCCTGTCCACTTCCTCATATCAGGGAGATCATATGATAATTGTCTTTCTCTGATTGACTTATTTTGCTAAGCATAATAGCCTCTAGTTCCATCCATGTCGTTGTAAATGGCAAGATTTCATTTCTTTTGATGGCTGCATAGTATTCCATTGTATATATATACCACATCTTCTTTACCCATTTATCTGTTGATGGACATCTAGGTTCTTTCCATAGTTTGGCTATTGTGGACATTGCTGCTGTAAACATTTGGGTGCATGTGCCCCGTCAGATCACTACATTTGTATCTTTAGGGTAAATACCTAGTAGTGTGGTTGCTGGGTTGTAGGGTAGCTCTATTTTCAACTTTTTGAGGAACCTCCATGCTGTTTTCCAGAGTGGTTGCACCAGCTTGCATTCCCACCAGTAGTGTAAGAGTGTTCCTCTTTCTCCATATCCTCACCAACATCTGTTGTTTCCTGACTTGTTAATTTTAGCCATTCTGACTAGTGTGAGGTGGTATCTCATTGTGGTTTTGATTTGTATTTCCCTGATGCCGAGTGATGTGGAGCACTTTTTCATGTGTCTGTTGGCCATCTGGATGTCTTCTTTGCAGAAATGTCTGTTCACGTCCTCTGCCCATTACTTGATTGGATTATTTATTCTTTGGGTGTTGAGTCTGATAAGTTCTTTATAGATTTTGGATACTAACCCTTTATCTGGTATATCATTTGCAAATATCTTCTCCCATTCTGTTAGTTGTCTTTTGGTTTTGTTGACTATTTCCTTTGCTGTGCAAAAGCTTTTGATCTTGATGAAGACCCAATAGTTCATTTTTGCTCTTGCTTCCCTTGTCTTTGGCAATGTTTCTAGGAAGAAGTTTCTGCGGCCGAGGTCAAAGAGGTTGCTGCCTGTGTTCTCCTCAAGGATTTTGATGGATTCCTTTCTCACATTGAAGTCTTTCATCCATTTTGAGTGTATTTTTGTATGTGGTGTAAGGAAATGGTCCAGTTTCATTCTTCTGCATGTGGCTGTTCATTTTCCCAACACCATTTGTTGAAGAGACTGTCTTTTTTCCATTGGATATTCTTTCCTGCTTCATCGAAGATGAGTTGACCATAGAGTTGAGGGTCTATTTCTGGGGTCTCTATTCTGTTCCATTGATCTATGTGTCTGTTTTTGTGCCAGTACCATAATGTCTTGATAATTATAGCTTTGTAAAAGAGCTTGAAATCTGGAATTGTGATGCCACCAACTTTGGCTTTCTTTTTCAACATTCTTCTGGCAATTCAGGGTCTTTTCTGGTTCCATATAAACTTTAGGATTTGATTCCATTTCTTTTAAAAAAATTGATGGTATTTTGCATTAAATGTGTAGATTGCTTTAGGTAGCATAGACATTTTCACAATATTTGTTCTTCCAATCTATGAGCATGGAATGTTTTTCCATTTCTTTGTGTCTTCCTCAATTTGTTTCTTTAATACTTTATAGTTTTCTGAGTACAGATTCTTTACCTCTTTGGTTAGGTTTATTCCTAGGTGTCTTATGGTTTTAGGTGCAATTGTAAATGGGTTTGGCTCCTTAATTTCTCTTTCTTCTGTCTTGCTGTTGGTGCATAGAAATGCAACTGATTTCTGTACATTGATTTTATATCCTGCCACTTTACTGAATTCCTGTATGAGTTCTATCAGTTTTGGAGTGGAGTTTTTTGGGTTTTCCACATAAATTATCATATCAACTGCAAAGAGTGATAGTTTGACTTATTCTTTGCCTATTTGGATGCCCTTAATTTCTTTTTGTTGTCTGATTGCTGAGGCTAGGACTTCTAGTACTATGTTGAATAGCAGTGGTGATAGTGGACAGCCCTGCTGTGTTCCTGACCTTAGGGGAAAAGCTCTCAGTTTTTCCCATTGAGAATGATATTTGCTGTGGGTTTTTCATAGATGGTTTCGATCATATTGAGGTGTATGTACCCTCTATCCTTACATTGTGAAGAGTTCTGATCAAGAAAGGATGCTGGGGCGCCTGGGTGGCTCAGTAGGTTAAAGCCTCTGCCTTCGGCTCAGGTCATGATCCCAGGGTTCTGGGATCGAGCCCCGCATCAGGCTCTCTGCTCGGCAGGGAACCTGCTTCCTCCTCTCTCTCTCTCTCT
>NW_019154134.1:11023222-11100124 GCF_002288905.1 Enhydra lutris kenyoni | reverse complement strand
TTTTTTTTTTTTTTTTTTTTTTTTTTTAGATTTTATTTATTTATTTGTTAGAGAGAGAGAGAGAGAGCATGAGCACAGGCAGACAGAGTGGTAGGCAGAGGCAGAGGGAGAAGCCGGCTCCCCGCTGAGCAAGGAGCCGGATGTGGGACTCGATCCCAGGACGCTGGGATCACGACCTGAGCCGAAGGCAGCCGCTTAACCAACTGAGCCACCCAGGCGTCCCAATAAATAAGATCTTTAAAAAAAAATGCTTTGTCTCAACCTGTATCATCATCGTTTAAAAAAAAAAAAAGAAAGGATGCTGTACTTTGGCAAATGGTTTTTCAGCATCTATTGAGAGTATCATATGGTTCTTGTTCTTTCTTTTACTAATGTATTGAATTACATTGATTGATTTGCAGATGTTGAACCAACCTTGGAGCCCAGGAATAAATCCCACTTGGTCGTGGTGAATAATCTTTTTAATGTACAGTTGGATCCTACTGGCTAGTATTTTGGTGAGAATTTTTGCATTTGTGTTCATCAGGGATATTGGTCTGTAATTCTCCTTTTTGATGGGGTCTTTGTCTGGTTTTGGGATCAAGGTAATGCTGGCCTTATAAAATGAGTTTGGAAGTTTTCCTTCCATTTCTAATTTTTGGAACAGTTTCAGGAGAATAGGAATTAATTCTCCTTTAAATGTTTGGTAGAATTCCCCTGGGAAGCCGTCTGGCCCTGGGCTCTTATTTGTTGGGAGATTTTTGATGACTGCTTCAATCTCCTTACCGGTAGTGTTAGCTTATTCTTAAGCAGAACCTATCTTGTGTCTAGGATTTTCTTGCTGAGGGAAATGCATCCCCCTGTGCTGACTGTGGACTCTGTGGTATTAAAATCAAAATAATTTGACCACCTGAGCTGAAGTAGTTTTAGCACTTAAGTTGTTATTTTCCCTATATAACACAACAAATACTATCCAGTCTGCTATTTGAATATCTAATACAGCTAGATTTTCTGGTTAACCCAGATGAATGCAAAAATATGCTATCAACAGTAATAAAACCATTGGGCCTAGGGTAAGAGTCCCTGCTTTAAAGGACCAAGGGGACATTGTCCATGAGCAGCATGCTCACTCCCACTTCTGAACCACTCAGGACACTTAATCCCCTGCCTCAGTGATCCCCAAATTACTTCCAAAACTTTTGTAGGCCTCTCTTGTGGTAGGTCTCCTAAGGGTGAACTAAACCACTCCTCTGTGAACACTCCTAGGGCTAGAGTGTGAGGCTGTGTGTGAACCTTGGAAGAGCAGGTTTGAGTGTTCTTTTGAAAGGCTCCTCTCACCACAGAACACAACGAAGCTGGGAAGGAGCAGGAGAGTGGGCTACTGGCTGGGGGCCTTTGGCTCCCTCAATTTTAGATGTGGCATCATATTTCTTTTTATTTTTTTATTTCTTTTAAGTGTTCCAGAATCCATTGTTTATGCACCATATCCAGTGCTCCATGCAATAAGTGCCCTCCATAATACCCACCAGCAGGCTCACCCAACCCCCACCCCTCTCCCCTCCCAAACCCTCAGTTTGTTTCTCAGAGTCCACAGTCTCTCATGGTTTGTTCCCCCTCCAATTTCCCCCAACTCCCTTCTCTTCTCCAGCTCCCCATTGTCCTCCATTTTATTCCTTATGCTCCACAAATAAGCAAAACCATATGATAATTGACTCTCTCTGCTTGACTTATTATACTGAGCATAATCTCTTCCAGTCCTGTCCATGTTGATACAAAAGTTAGGTATTCATCCTTTCTGATGGAGGCATAATATTCCATAGTATATATGGACCACATCTTCCTCATTCATTTGTCCGTTGAAGGGCATCTTGGTTCTTTCCACAGTTTGGCGACTGTGGCCATTGCTGCTATGAACATTGGGGTACAGGTGGTCCTTCTTTTCACTACGTCTTTATCTTTGAGGTAAATATCTAGTAGTGCAATTGCAGGTTCATAGGGAATCTCTATTTTTAATTTCCTAAGGAATCTGCACTGTTTTCCAAAGTGGATGCACCAACTTGCATTCCCACCAACAGTGTAAGAGGGTTCCCCTTTGTCCATATCCTCTCCAACACACCTTGTTTCCTGTCTTGTTAATTTCGGCCATTCTAAATGGTGTAAGGTAGTATCTCAATGTGGTTTTGATATGAATCTCCCAGATGGCTAGTGATGATGAACATTTTTTCATGTGTCTGTTAGTCATTTGTATGTCTTCATTGGAGAAGTGTCTGTTCATGTCTTCAGCCCATTTTTTGACATGATTTGGGGTCTTATTTCAAACTCTCTCCTGAGAAACCATTTTATTTTATTTTATTTTTTTACTTGACACAGAGAGGGAGAGATCACAAGGCAGAGAGGCAGGGAAAGAGAGAGAGGGAAGCAGACTCCCCGCTGAACAGAGAGCCCAATGGGGGCTCAATCCCAGGACCCTGACCTGATCATGACCTGAGCCGAAGGCAGAGCCTTAACCCATTCAGCCACCCAGGCACCCTGGGAAACCATTTTAAATGAGTTGAATGGGTTGCCTGCGAAGCACACTACTTGGAGTATCTGGGCTTTAATTGACCACTGAAGTCCTCACATGGCTTCCTGGTCTGAGTGTGGAGCAACAGTGGTTATTATTCTGTGGATAGTAGTAACTCTTAAGAATTAGGGATGCTTGTTCTCCAGAGACATTTTAGGGAGTTGCTGGTGGTGGTGGTGGTGGTGGTCATCACTGTTATTTCATTAGCACTGAAATCTTTCATTTTCTGTACCTTTGACCCTTTCCTTGAATACTAGAATACTTGAATACTAGACCATAAAGGAGTGTGTGTGTGTTCTAGTAGAGCTCTAGGTGAGCTCTGATCACCTAATTTTTTCCAAAAATATTTATTTATTTATTTAGTTGAGAAAGAGAGAGACAGAGGGAAAGAGAGAGTGTGAAGAGAGAGTGAGCAGTGTGGGGAGGGGCAAAGGGAGAGGGAGAAAGCCAGGCAGACTCCATGGTGAGTGCAGAGTCTGACTCAGGGCTCAGTCTCACAACCCTGAGATCATAACCTCAACCAAAACCAAGAGTTGGATGCCCAACTGACCACACCAGCCAGGCACTCCTGATTACTTAATGTTTTTACTGGAGTTTGTACTTGTAGCTTGCTCAGAATCTTAAGCAATTTTATAGGGGTGTATTTTACCTTTTTGTCCTCAGTCAATTAAATGTATGGTCTTTGAACTCAGGAAGTTAATTTACATGTTACTTTAAAGATTTTTATTTATTTATTTGACAAAGAGAGATCACAAGCAGGCAGAGAGGCAGGCAGAGAGAGAGGAGGAAGCAGGCTCCCTGCTGAGCAGAGAGCCCAATGCGGGGCTCGATCCCAGGACCCTGAGACCATGACCTGAGCCGAAGGCAGTGGCTTAACCCACTGAGCCACCCAGGCACCCCTACATGTTACTTTAAAATAGAACCTTTCTTTGTCTGTCTGTTTCCTCCTTCCTTCTCTCTTTCTGTTATATATTTATGCTGAATACTTCTCAGGCACTGTGCTAGAATTCACTTTGACTATTTTTTTCTTATGATAATATATGATTGTTTAAAATGTCATCATTTAGTGTTTAGTATAAATGCATAATAGAAAATAACTCTTTCTTTACAAATATTTATGGAGATTTAAAGTTACCATTTCTGTATGCATATATTTTGCCTCTTTTTTCTTTCTGGAGAGTAACAGATAACTGTAGGTATTTGTTACCATGCAAAAAATGCTTATGACAATTCTCAAATTTTATGCTCAGTAATTAGAGTTATGTACTGTTATTTAGATCTTTTCTTTAGTTCTTTTAATTGGATATACTTCTGTTGTGTTTCCTCTGTTTCCCCAAATGCTTTACCCTGTCTCCCACTCGTGCTCCTCCATTTCTCTGGATTTTTATCTTTCTCTCCTGTCTTCCTCTCAGCTTTCCTGCCCCTGCTCCTGTTGTAGACCCTTCTCTGCCTGCTTCTTTCTTGTTTACACTCAGTCCTCGTATATGTGCCCATTGTCTTTGTCTGGGTTTATATCCATCAGGAGGAGGGCCAGCCATCTTCTCATGTAACAAATGGTATCAAAATAGGAGGCCTCTACACAAAGAGCCAGAGAGTCACCTGGTTTCGGGGTTGTCAGAATCTCTGAGATTAATTATGTAGCAGGGTCCTCCTCATATTGTGCCTGAGAAGACCAGTCCAGTAAATTTGTTAACTAAACCTGAGGCCAAACCCTGACCGTTCTCCTTATCTTCTATTTCTCATTCCAGTCCTTAATTTCTTAAAAACAGCTTCTGAATTCACCCAAGACAAATAAGCCACCCAAGTTAATAGACTGATGTAGGTATGCTCCTCTGGTGACAAGGAAAGTAAAGAATGTAGGGGCATGAACACAGGAGAACATAAGAGATGCCCTGATAAGTTGTTCTCTCAAAAAAAAAAAAATCACTTAAAGTTAGCTGAAAAATTGCTGATAGCAACTATAGATAAAGAAGTTCCGGTAAGTTACTGCACAGATGAGTGTACTAAAGTTAGAGGGTGAGAGAAGTATGTTTGTCAACATGGGCAGAGGTGAAGGACCCATGCACCTTACAATCAGGCACTGATATATTGTAAAAAAATAAAGGGAGTTGGTCCTTTCCCTTGATTTTTCTTATTTTGTGGAAAAACGTACAATAACCCTATTTTAATGCATAAATTAAAATCAGTATACTGTAATTTGCTTGTGTTAATATAAATCTAGAACTCTTCAGTCTAGACCAGCTGTAACCCTATTCCCCAAAGATCTTCATTTTGTCATTATTTACAGCTAACAAGACATTTATGATCTCTTTTTGGTTGTCTCTGGTGGAACATTGTTGGCAGTGCTTTCCTGACTTGAAATTCTCATGTGCCTGGAAATCTAGTTAGGAAAATGAGTAAGTAAATAACTTCTCCTAAGGGTATAATCTCTCCTTTGTGACATAAATTAGATATCCATTCACATCTATGGAATAATTCCCAGTTTTGCAATTAAATAATCTGAGAGGGGCAAGCAAACATGCCAATCTCTTTCTAGTCTAGGAGAATTCAGTCAAATTTGTACTTGAGCAAACAAGCTATGCTTTTAAAGAGATGCATAGTTTTCTCAAAATTGGCTTATAAAAAGCTGATCTCAGCTGCCATCAGATGGATAATTTAACAGCTAAGGTAAGAGGCTTCCGACCATGCATGTTTACAGTGTTCATTGAAAAAATAAAATGCGATTTTTAATCTTAAGGATGATTTGATCACGGCACATGTATAATGAAGTGAAGTTCCCTGGCTTCACGTTTTAATCTTGAAGTTGGTTGTACATTGCAAACTAACTTTCTCACAGAGAATGGACAAAGTTTGACTGGAGAACTTTGAGGTCATTTTAAGTCTTCTGGAGTGTAAGTAGTTGAGTGAAAAAATAGAAGATGCTCTTTTAAAACAGTTTTTAAATTCTGTTTCTTCTTCCTTTGGCTGTGAGGCTTTGTTTTCTCAGATAGGTTTACAATCTGGAATATTTTCTGGACTGATTTTTATAACAGTGGAAATGTTCCCTGTTTCTCAGTGTTATTGTTGCCTCTGAAATGACATGGATGTTTGACTTTTTTAAAAGATTGTTTATGGTGTTTGTTACATTTTACTTCATATTAAAGTAGTTTGGCATGAAACCATGTCCATCGCAAATTTTAAGCTTTTTGAGGGCAGGGTCTACATCGTCTTCCTTTCTCCTGAGGGACTTTCGTTTTGGTGGTGAAATAAAAGTAGACTCAATGAATGAAATCAGACGTACCTTACTCTCAGAGCGTACATGCTTTTAGGCTGGCTGTTGGCTGGACAACTGCCTGCCCACCTACACTTGGCCAAGGATTTGGAGGGTCTTATAGATGATGTTGCTTTAAGCAAGAATGAAGTGAAAATGTGGACCTGTGGTCCAGCCTTTTTTTTTTGGTATGATTAAAAATGTAATTCAGTATGATTGATTACCTTGAAAATGAGCAGGAAATGAGGTAACATTTAGATTAGTGTAAAAGAATTCTGGTTTTTGTGCTTGGTTATTTGGACAAGTTACCTTTCAAGATTTACTCAGCTATGTAATTTCCAGGGACTGAGTATTCTTGATTATAGGACATCCAGGTTCTGAGGCTTCTCATCTTGTTTTTCATTTAACTGTTTATTGTCCTTTTTGAGAGAAGGAGTAAAAAATATGATTGTGTTTTGGCTGTTAATTAAACCTTCCTGTGAAACTATTTAGACTCTTCTTGGGTGAATGAGGAAAAACGATTTGGATATATTACCCAAGCTTTTGAGAGTGGTAAGAAGAGTTCTTTATTATTGTCAGTACATAATTAACATGGTAATTCCCATTTCATTTCAATTTTTTGTAGCATTAATTTTGCAACTAGCCCAGCAAGGCATCACCTACATATACCTGGTTAGTGAAGATGCTGTTACCAGTCGTGCTATAGAACGTTACTGAAGCAATGGGACGGTCTGTCAGTCTTCCCTCTTTGGGCTTTGTAGACAGCCTAGCAGTATGTCCCACAAATTAGGGATAGAAGGAAACTCTTCCTTTGGCTTTTCCAATTCTGTTAACACCATTTGAACTCCTGGTAGTTTTTCCTCTTGGGAGAAAAAGGCTCATTTTGACATCCTTGACATCAACAGATTGTTGGTCAGATTCAGCCTTTAATCCTTCTGTGGCTTGAAAATAAAGAAATCTATTACAAATTCCCTAAGGCTAATAGTTATTGGAAGAGCTAGGAGGACTGGGTTTAGAACCTTGGCCTTTACTCTTATGAATGTGTTATTATATCGTGAACTCTCTTGAAGCAAACTCGCGTTGTCTTGGAGCAAAGAGACAACTAAGACAGACAGGGACACTGAAAAGAAATAAAATTAAATTAAATTTTTAAAAGTCTTACTTAAAAAAAAGAGATAGGGACAAAAAGAGATGGTGAAAGGCAGTAGCAGAAATAGGTGCTTCCTGCTCTTGTGGTCTTAAGTGAGCATCTAGGAGTCTTGAGAAGCATCGGGGCTTATCCATTGCAGGGTGTCTGAGGAACCTTCCAATCTCCTGAGCTCTGGAATGTCAGTTGATTCATCTCCTCACCGACATGTGCTTAATGAATACAGAGCACTGTCTTCAATACTTTTCTGACTCTTGTCTTTAGCCCCATCCTTTTATTGGACAACTTGTTATGATTTCTGCTTTCACTTTTTCATTGCTAGGTAGGAGATGGTAATAGTAATGGTCTGGTAACCTCACAAGAAACTTCAGGTTGGCTAGTAAGTGAGCATCTTACTTCAGTCAATCCACATAAAGATATAAGGAGAGCATTTATATATTCGTACTTCCTATCAGTCTTTTTATTCTCCAGGTGATGATGGATCCCACCATGTCTATGGTCATTTATCTCTATCCAGTTCAATTTGAACAGGCAGTGAATTTTATATTGATAATATACTTTTGTATTATGGGAGATGCAGAAAGAATAATACTTACCCTAATGTACTTTTGGTAAAAATTGAGGTTAAGTGATTTCCCCATATTTATTCTGCCATGAAGTGAACTATTAATAAAGGCTTTTTAGTCCTTAACCTCATGTCTTCATTGAATTGTTCTATAAAATGATGATCCATATTAAACTTATGTTTTTAATTGTTTACTCATTATTGCGCTCTATTCTGCTCTCTCCCAAATAAAATAAATAACCCTCTTTCTTCATTTTGTTATGAATTCAATTTGCCCAAAATAGGCTGGGGCTAGCTTAATTAAATAATTATATATTGTAATGGACTTGGGGGGGGGCTAGAATTTATATCACGTTAGGGCAAAGCACTTCCAAATAATTAGAAAATAATAATGTATTTAATGTGAACATTATCATAAGCACATAGACCCTAAGTTTAGAATCCTCCTGATAGGTGTGAGGCTGAATAATGGGTCGAATCTCTGCTGATTGTATTCTGATAGCTGCTTTTAAAAATAAGTCCCTGATCCAGCTTGTTTATATTTCATTTGTGTCTTTCTCATGCAAACGGACTTAATGAAATAATGGTTATGCGATCTTGTGATTGTTTAATTCCAGTTAAACAGGACTTAAGTTTGTCTTATAATTAGAGGGAAGAACAGTTTTGCACTTTTCAGTTCCATTTGTGAGGAACTGGTTTTTTGCAGAGCACCCCACAAAACCTCCTCACTTGACACTTCACAGGGTCTTTGCGCTTTTGAATTTGGGACATTTTATAAAAATCTCCTAGTATTTTACCAAATGATCTTTAAAAATGGGTTCTGGGGAGGTTTTAACAATGAAATGAATGATTACTGTGTTACAATCTTTTCAACACGTTGTCATGATCCAGCGTCGGGGGTGGGGTGGGGTGGGATGTGTTGAACCAAATAATAACGAGAGAAACCTAAAAGGGAACTAAAAATGTTTTCTTCCACCTTATTTGCTAGTAATTATTCAGATAATTTTATGTAGTCTCTTTGGAAATTCTAGAAGCTTTTCCATTTCAAGCTTAATATATTTGGATCATAAATAAATATCAGGTACCTTTTTGGAGGCATTAGAAACTGAATATTATACAAAGTCTACTCTCTGTTGCGTCAGGAGCTTGAATTGTTTTCATTAAAATATCTGCTCTGAAAGCACTGAGATTAGATGGGATGTCAGCTCCCCTTTTCTCTCCTGCTATTGAATGTCAGAGATTTGTATTGTTAGTAGGAACTGAGATTTCATTTTCCTTGGCCACATTCTGATGCTGGCTCTACTGCGGCAGCTTTCCTGTTCCAGGTGGTTATGCCCAAGGTAAGTCAGGAAAGGTATTTCAGGAGAGGAGCATGGGTTTGTTGATGAAGTGTGGGGGAACCAAATGAGCATCTGCAGAAAGAATGTACATCTTTGTCTGCCTGAGTGTATGTGAAATGGGAAAACTTTACGTAATCTAAAGCTCCCACTGGTGTGATGATCAGGCAGTGTTTATGGTCAAAATATGACCGAAGGTTTTTCTGAAGCAATATGTTGTATGTTATGTGTGGAGCAGGCGTTTGCGTACCTGACTTAAGTTTATGGACTAATAACATTCTGTTCCAAGAAATACTGTCAGGTCTTATAACACTAAGGTTTTGTTTTGAGTTATTCCAGTAGATGGATTATTTTGCTTTTAAATAATCCTCCCTGGAATTTCCAAATATAAAAGAAAAGTCACATAATTTATGGGGAGATGCCTTTTTGTTGATGTAAATTTTTCAGAATTGACCTTAACAAATATCATTCATTCTTTTCTACTTTTTCGAATAACTATAAATGCCAACAAAACAGATTCAAGCAAGTTTTATGAGTGGGACTCCAAACAGATGATAATAAGCAAACTCATGAAATAAATCAAAATAATTGAGCTGGAATATACTATAAATAAATAAAATGAATTAAAAAATTCTATCTCTAAAGAATCATTGATGGTAAAATAGAGATCCTCTGTGGTTACTCTCCCTAGGTAATAATATAATTCTGTTGAAACCAACGAGGTCCCTGTGAGAGCAGCTTCTTGCTGCTGATGAAGGGAACTGGACCCCATAGCTTGGTGTCCTCATTATGTACTCAGCTCTCCCTTGCTCCTGTACCCTGGGTTTAAATAACACAGCGTGGCAAATATTTAGAATGAGTTTTATGTGTCTTTGGGATTTTTCCTTCCCCACCATTGGTAAATAACATATTTCTTCCGCCAATATGTGACCTTTGAGATAACTTCCCTTGTTAAACACACACTCATTTGTATGGGTGTTTGTTTTCTTTCTTCTCACCCCCACCCCTCATTTCAAAAGCTATTTTTTTCTGTCTCCTCTTCAACTGCTTGAAGCAAAGAGCAAGGTCTTCAGAGGAGACTCATGTCTGTAGTTGTGAAAGGAGGGACTCAGAGGTAGAGGAGTTAGCAATCACAAACCTAAGCCCGTCCATGCGATCCAAATAGAAACATGGTTTTTTCCAGCGTAAATTATGCTTCAATATTACTGGTTGTAACTTTCATACATCAAAATGAAATACAGTTTGGTTGAGATACTGTTATAAAGTAGATAATACAGTTTTATTGGTTGGCAAACTGATCTGTATATTTGTGGAATGCAGGGGCCCCGCATGGACCTTTTGAAATAAAAACATTACACTGGAAATGGATGAAAACATGCTATTTGCCCTGCTCCATGCAAACTGCAATACTTAGAAATCAGGGCAGAATCAGAAGTTGGAGGTTTCAGAAGGGTAGCCAGGTGCTACTGGTGTTAATTTATAGGAACCCATCAATTTGGGGCAATAATTTCCAACTACTGTCCATCTGTGCCCCTCCTGGAGAGTTTGCTGACACCATCGGGAGACGCAGCAGCAGTGCAAATATCTTGTTCTGTACCTTCATAGTTTCCTTGTCCATCTGCATGATGTTTTCCTCTGCGTTTTTTCTAATTTCTGGGCCACAATGTGCCAGAGGAAGGAGGTAGGATAGAATGAGGAGACCAGAGCGAGGAGCTTTAACAGGGTCCATCATGCTGCACCAGAGATACTAAATCGGGTTAATGAAAGGCTTAGAGGAACCTCGCTCCCCATCTTAATTCTGTTATGCATTCACTGTGAGTCAGCCTTCTAAGCCGACAGTTTAGTGTCGTGTATTGTTTCAATTGTTACTTCTTCTTCTCTCACTACTATTACTATTGATGTCAGCCATCATTTGTTTTATCAGTCCAGCTGAATTGGGACTTCAAATTATTATGTCAAGTAACTTATATTCTCTTGTGTAGGTATAGCAGCATGGGTGACAGTGGGATTGTGCTATAGTAATACTATTTTTTAGTCTCTGTATTTCTTGTTGTTTGTTTGGTTTGGTTTGGTTTGTTTTTTGTTTTTGTTTTTGTTTTTGTTTTTTTTTTTTTCATTTAAGAAATTGGTGCCAGGGCACCTGGGTGGCTTAGTCTGTTAAGCATCTGCCTTCAGCTCAGGTCATGATCCCAGGGTCCTGGGATTGAACCCCACGTCAGGCTCCCTGCTCACTGGAGAGCCTGTTTCTCCTTCCCTCTGCTGCTCCTTCCACTCATGTACTCTCTCTGTCTTGCTCAAATAAATAAATAAATAAAATCTTAAAAAAAAATAAATTGGTGTCAACATCTATTCATGCCTCTTAATATTCTTCTATAACATACTTTTTTATATGTGGGTAACATTTTATGGTTAGATAGCATTCACTTATCCCATCAAATTTAAATTCTTTGCCACTGTAAAAATTGTGTATTTCCTTGTAGCTGTATCACAGTTCTTTCCTTAGGAAACTCTTCTAGAAGCAGAGCTGGAGGATGAAGGAGTCTATTTATTTATAGAGGTTTAATTATTTCTGTCAAATTGTCCTCCAGAAAGTTTTCTCCTTTCAATTTATTCTCCTCCTACTGGTGCACGAGAGGGCATATTTTCCAGTATCCTAAGTAGTACTGTTTTTATAAAACTCTGCCAATCTGATATGGGGAGATGGTATCTCATTGTGCTTATATTTGCATTTCTTAAAATACTGGTGAAGTTGGACATTTTTTCCTTTGTAAATTGCCTTTTAATGGTCCTTGCTTTTCTTTTGGGATGTTTATTTTTCAGTAAATTTTATTGAAGTTCTTTATGTAGTATGGAGAGTATTCTATTTGTCAGTTTTCTATAATGTAAATATTTTTCCCATTTTCTCAGTCATGTTGAATTTTCCCTTTAGTATATTTTTACAGGAGAAAAATTTGTGTGTGTGGTTGAATCTTAACATGTTTTCCTTTTAAAGTTGCTGCCTTTGTGTTGTGTTTAGAAAGGATTCCTCCATCCCAAGATTGCATACCCTTTTCCTACCTTTTCTTCCAGTATGTTTTTGGTTTCTTGAATTTAATTTAAATCTTAATCTGTCTGGAATTGTTTTCTTGTTTAGGAGTATGAGAATAGGACTTCTTAAACTGTATTTTTGCAAATAGGTTTCAATTAGAAAGACTGAAGAAGGAAACAAAGATTAATTGAATGATCTTCCCTTTTCCTTTAAAGTTTTACCTGAAAAAACAATGCAAAATTCTGGGTGTGGATTTTCTATCTTTTTCATTGATTTTTCCACCTCATTTTTTTGTTTTTGGATCAATATCACATTATTTTAACTGTTACATTGCACTTAAATATCTGACAGCCTGAATCACTCTTATCTTCTTCAGAAATTTCTTGGCAATCCCTCGCATCATCTCCTGACCAGATGGTTGTCATGATGTCTTAATTGTTCACTTTACCATTGGTCTCACTTACTTCTAATCTCTTCTCAACAGAGCTGGCTATTGTTTTCAAACACAAATTGGATCATATTACTCTCCAGCTTGTTGTATATACCTCCAGCCATTTGTACAGAGTACAAATGGGCATGTTGCCAGAGAATTTTAGACCTGAAGTCCCAGCAATTTCTGTACTTCAGAGTGTTCGTGTACACTATACACAGTATTTTAGTGAATGCGTTTTTTTTCTTTCTTTTTTTGATTTCTGAGAAGCTGACTTGTAGTTTTACTAGATTTTGCAACAGCCATGACCCCAAAGCAGCAGGTAACTGCTGGACTGTAGGAAAGTGGTCAGACTCCTCAGCTCATAGGATCAGGCTCTCCATGGGTAGACTCTGCTTACCTCTCTCACCACTCCTACCCCCCCTCCTGCTTCCTACCCCTCCTGAATTGCTTACAGTTTACTAAACAGTCTGCTGATTCATGCCTCAGTGCCTTTGTACATGCTATTCCTTTTCCCAAAGTGCTCTCCCCAACACAACGTCAGCCATCTGGAAAATTGTTGCTTGTCCTTCAAGGAATGATCAAAGGATCTTTTCCTCTGAAACTTTGCCTGATCTCCTTAGGCAGAGCCCATCACCTTCCTCCTTTTTTTTTTTTTTTTTTTAAATCAGGGCACTTAGTCTCTATTTTGGCTATTCTTGTTCAACCAGTGGGTTCTTTGGCAGAAATCAGGGGAATTTTGAGCAAAAAGGAGGGTGGCAGGGTGAGTGAAAGCAAGTTAGAGGGCTCTTACAGTCCCATGTGACTTTTGTGGCCTGAGTTCAAGTTATGGTAGCCTGAATGGAGGAGGAAAGTAAAGTTGAGATTTAATTTGGAAGTCTGGTGAACAGGATTTACTGATTAGCTCTTGTAGTGGGGAAAGAAAGGGAGCAATCTTGTGTGATCGTCAGGTTTCTGACTCAAAATACCTGACTGGCTGGTGTGGCCATCATTTTTCTTATTGAGCTTATGGACTCAGTAAGGTTTCATCCAGTGATAATTGCAAACAGTCCTTAGACACCACTTTTCCTGGCTTGATGCAAAGTTAGGCATGACGACATGTGGAATAGTGTGGATAGTTCCTGTATTGCCCCTAGAAATGCGCTAGTGGCTTGTCATGTGGTGGGCACAGGTGTGCAGGGGAAAGCCTTCATGGAGAAGATGTATCCTGAAATGAAAATGGAATTAATAACAAGGTAAATTTAGAACTATTAGAGGTGGAGTAAAGTTCATGGCCACCATCCATAGTCCATTGTGTTAATTTTCTGTGATGTCTGTGATCCTACACAAAACAGGTATTTTTCCAGTTGTAGAAGCTTTGATAGTGGAGTAAAAAAATGTTTATTAATTGAGCTAAGTGGAGTCTGTGAATTACAACTATGTTTGGTGGTTATCAGCTACAACCTTCTGGAGATGTGAAATAATGTTGAGCTGCCCCCCCCCCTTTTTTTCTTTAAGCTGTATGGCAACAAAAGTGGCTGTATGGTGTTCTGTTGCTTACATGTTATATCATTTCTGTACCCCAAACCTTCCTCATGGATATTTGGGTTGTTTAATGTTTTCCTATTTCCAACAGTGCACAGGTGTGCAAGTGTATCTGTAAGAACCTTAAGCATAGAATTATTAGATGAAAGCGGTTACCAAATTTTTCACTGTGAAAGCTGAATTAGTCTACCCTCCCGGCAGGGTCTGCAACTCCCTGCTTCTTCATACCCCACCAACACAGAGCACTAATCTGATGGGGGAGGGGGAAATGCTACCTCATTGCTATTTTGATTAATGTTTCTTTTTGTCAGGAGTACAGCAAAGCACATTTTCCTGTTAATATTTCTATTTTTTTCCCCACTGTTATTTTGAACCTCTGTAATTAAGAGAAAGTGGTGACTGTTAGAAAAAAAAAATTGGCTTATTTTCCCTGATATCCTTGGGCACTGAATAGAGGTCCCAGTTTCCCATCCTGTGGAGACTTACTCAGATAACAATCCCTATTCCTCCGTAAACATATTTATTGAATGCATACCATATGCCACATACTGTCCTAGTGACTGGGGTAGAGGTGGGGATAATAGCCAATGACCAAAAGGTGTAAAATCCTGCCCTTAAGCCCCTTACCTTCTAAAGGAGAAAGCCGACTATGAATAAATTAACTAAGAAAAAAAAAAAAAAGAATTGTCAGGTGGTGATAATAACATGAAGAAGAATAAAGCAGATACAGGGTTTCAGTGGTGGGGGTGAAGAGAGGTACTATTTACACAAAGTTGTCAGGAAAGACATTTCCAAGCACTTCCTCTTTTTTGTTCTCTATGTGCACTCATGTACTCCTCCCTTTTTCACTTTTAATACTCCTCTCAAGTGTGAATTCTCAGATGGAGAATAAGGCTAGAGCTTTGCTTATCGACCTTCCCACATGACTGCATTAAAATGATACCTCTTCAGTATGAATTTTCTTGTAGGTTGGAACAAATGAAGGCTATCTAAAGACCTTTAAATCTTGTCACATTTATAGGGTAAAAAGGAGCATCAATATCTAATGTAGAAAAGGTGTGAAATATTCCAGCATTTACTGATAATATTCTAGCCCTCTATTCTCCCATAGTGCCAGCAGTCTCACAGACACCTGATGTTAGCCACAAAAGAGAGCTTCTCAAAGGGACTGGTGTATGGATTTTGCCTTCATGACAAAGGCAGTTTTCATTTGTAAAAATTGTTCTTTTTGAGGGGAAAGTGGAAATGAAAATGCATCATGGCCTCCATGTTCATGACTTCTGAATGTAAGATGTCTACAACAGGGTTTGTCAGGAAACAAAAGTTTTAGTAATTTATCTGGATGTCATGAGCTGGATAGAAAAGCTGTAGGATTTTCACCATGGAAACCATGGTAACTGAATTTCCATAATGGATATCAAAGATCTGAAGAGTATTCTCAATTTACATATTCTTTCTCAATTTATGCTCAAAGAAAAGGTATTAATAAAAATTAACATAAGGAAAAACACAGGTGTATTAAGAATATTCAAGATCTGCTGCCCAATAATACTGGCAAAGGCTACCAGTACATTCGTAGACAAAAGTCACAGAGGAATTTTGGGTCCAAAGTTAAGAGCATTTTCCCACTATCAATTTTTACTGAAGCCACAAACTAGCCACTTAGCTCTGCTTGTGGCCTAGAGTCAACATAAAATAATAATAACAGCCTTTGTTTAAACTGGGACTTATGTTAGCCCCTGTGCTAGGCACTTTTTACATTAGATAATGTAAAATGCGTTCTCACAGCAAGCCTGAGAGGTAGGTAATTTCCTTACACCTTGTAGTCGAAGAAACTGAGACAAGTGACCTGCGAAGATTAAGCAGCTCATAAGTATTGGAATTGGGACTTGAGCCACATGTGTCTGATTTCAGTGCTTCTGCCCAACCAGCTTTTACTAAGTACCTCCACAGGGCTGAACAGTAGTTTAAGATAAGTTCACATACATTCAGGCATTAGAACAACCAGGTAAAGTCGATGTTCTGTTGAAGAGCAGGACACGAGGAGTAGAAAGGTAAAGTGTGAAAATTACATGTTTTAGAGTGGTCAAGTCAGAGTCTGAACTCAAGACCTCTGGCTCCAAATCCAGTGATTTTTTGTTTGTTTGTTTGTTTGTTTTGTTTTTACTTTAACAAAGCCTGGTCTCTGCACAGCAATCGTATTCTTCCAGTTGCCTGCTTCTTTGAGGTAAAGTCCTAATTAGCAGAGATTCCTAGAAGAAAGGTGTTAAATATCTGCACTTTTAGAAACCACCCTGTATTTTCCCATCATTTAGGCCATTACTATGTTGAATCTAATTTGGTGCTTCTAGAAACCACATGAGCTCTGTGGGTAGTGTTCATTATGCTTCAGTGAACGGAATGGTATCCTGGTGGCCCAAGAACACTCATACTGCTTCTAAACATGTAGGAATAATGATTGCCACCTGCAAGTAGCCTAGGGCGTGGGCAGTCAGACTTCAATTCTGAAGGACTTGAAATGGATATGTAGTTTTTGATCCTCCATCCCAGCTTTACTGAGGTATAACTGAGGTATTTACTGAGGTATTCCCTGCTCTATTTGGGTTAATGGAACTTCTTTTTCAAAGGTTTTATTTATTTATTTGAGAGAGATCTCAAATAAATCTGAAGAGATCACAGAGGGAGAGGGAGAAGCAGACTCCCCACTGAGCAGGGAGTCTGACATGGGGCTCGATCCCAGGATTCTGGGATCATGACCTGAGCCAAAGGCAGATGTTTAACTGACAGAGACACCCAGGCACCCTGGTTAATGAAATATGTTTAAGTGTGCCATTTAATTTTTTAAATTGACTTTTAATTATGCCCCCTTTCCTATCTTCTGTCTATGTGTTATCTTTATTGATGGCTGCAGGGCTAAAAATATGTACCTTTAATTCAGTAGAGTTTATTTAGAGTCAGTGTTGTGCCTCTTCACAATTAACACCTAATATTTAACAAATGTAACAACCTTTAATAATATAATTCATGTTACTTATTCCTCATTACTTATTCCCCTTTCTTTGTATGATTTTTCCCTTATCTTTTATTTCAACATGTCATAATGCCTACCTAAGAGTACTACTATTTTTGCTTTAAATTAAATTACTGGTCTTCTAAGGAAATTCCAAGAAAAAAGACAACACACTAATTTACATTTAGCAATATATTTAGCATTTCCAGTGTTTTTTGGTACTTTACTGTAAATGGGAATTGTTCTCTGGTATCATTTGGCTTCAGCCTTTTCATTTCTTACAGGCCAGGTCTGCTGGTGATTAATATTTTCAGCTTTTGCTGATCTAAAAATGACTTTTTTCCATGCTGATTTTTGAATGATATTTTTGTTGGATATAGAATTCTGGGTTAACAGGTTTTTTCTTTCTTTCCATAATTTAAAGATGCTATGTCATTATCTTTTTCAGTCTCCATTATCTCCTGATGAGCTGTGACCATTCTTATCCTTGTTCTTCTATGTATAACATGTGTCTTTTCTCTGGATGCTTTTTTTTTTTTTTAAAGATTTTATTTATTTGACAGACAGAGATCACAAGTAGGCAGAGAGGCAGGCAGAGAGAGAGGGGGAAGTGGGCTCCCTGCTGAGCAGAGAGCCCGATGTGGGGCTGGATCCCAGGACCCTGGGATCATGACCTGAGCTGAAGGCAGAGGCTTTAACCCACTGAGTCACCCAGGCACCCCACTCTCTGGATGCTTTTAGTTTTATCTATCTATCTATTTATATTTATATTTATTTAGTTAGGTTAATTAATTGACTAATTAATTAATTGAAAGAGAGAATGAGTGGAAAGAAGGGAGATGGGGGGAGGGCAAGAATCTTAAGCAGGTTCCATACCCAGTGCAGAGCCTGCAGGGGCTTGGTCTCATGACCCTGAGATCGTGACCGGATCCAGAACCAAGAGTCATTTACTTGACCAACTAAGCCACCCAGGCACACCTCTTAATATTCTATTTTTAACTTTAATTTTCTACAGTTTTACTGCAAAATTCTGGGATGTGGTTTTCTTTCTATTTGTACTTCTTGGAGTTTGTTAAACTTCTTGGATTTGTAAGCCAGTATTTGTCATCAAATTTGAGAAGTTTTCAGGCATTATTCTTTCAAATATTTGTCTGGCTAATCTCATTCTCTTTTCCTTCTAAGATTGCAATTATATTTATGAAAAATTACTTGATATTGTCTTGCCTATCCTTGAAGCTCAGTTCATTCTCTTGATTTTTTTTTCCTATTCATTTCCTAGATTGAATAATTTGTTTTGAACTGTTTTAGGTTCTGACTTTCTTCTCTGCTCTCTCCAATCAGCTATTATGCCCATCCACTAACTTTTTCATTTCAGTTGTAGTTTTCAGTTCTTGAACATCATTTGGTCTGTTTTTCTGCTTATATTTCCCTCTCTTTCATGCATTATGATCAGATTTCATTCTTTGAGCATATTTTTCCGTAACTATTTGTAATAATATGTATTTATAATAGCTGCTTTAAAGTTTTTGTTAGGCCAAATATTTGGGCCACTTGAGGATTTATTTTTTGCTTGTCTACAGATCACATTTTTCTGTTGGTTTGGTGAGTTTTTGATTGACTGTTGGAAATTTTGGATAACATATTGTAAAGTATCTGGATTCTGTTATCTTCTTATGAAGAATGTTTTAACATTCTTATTTTAGCTTTCTGTTGAATTACTGGCCAGTCACCCTGAACATGGTTTAATGCTTTCATTAGTGCAAATCTCTAGGAAGCCAAGATGTTTCCTGAGCCCCTCCAATTTTTATTATTCCATGTGCAAGAGAAGATGTTTTCCTTGAGCCTCTATTTCAGGTTTTGTTGGGGTCCTAGGACTCAGTTTAGGATAGGGCTTTGCTTGTATAATGCATCAACTTTCTGCCCCAAGTGGCTGCCACAAGTGTTAATAAAATATTTATTCATGAGCTCTCTTGCTTATATAGGGCCCACACTCCAGTGATGTCCAGGATTGTCTTTCTCTAGCACTTGACCTCTGGTATCTCTGTTCTTTCAACCCCATAATATTTACTATATGGTAAGCCTCAGCTGTTTTCATCCTGCAAAGATATGGCTCAGATCTCAGCCACAGACTTGTGGAGATCTCCCTTTAGACCTCTGGGAATTTCTCTCTGCATAAACCTTTGCTTTCTAGGATTCTGCTGTGTAGATTCCAGTCACATCAGCTGCCCTGAAACCTGCTCTTTACCTGCTCAGCTCAACATGACTGCTGTGCTCTGCTTGACTTCATCTCTCTGTGTCATGTTAAGGAATATATCCTTATTAGAGAGCTGGACAATCGGGTTTACTATATGAGTTTGCCTTTTCTCAGTGACTGCAGAACCTGACTGGCCTGTTGTCTACTTCCTGAAAACAGTTTCCTTACATATTTTATCCATTTTTAGAAGTGTTTTCTGTTGGAGGGCTCATCTCTTACAGTTGTTCCATCATAGCTGGAAGCAGAAATACACAAGAAGTCACTTTGTTTTATGGTTGTTTATGACTTAAAATGCATGCTGAGTATCTTAAAAATTTTGGTGGGTGTGATTTTAATTATTTTATTTTTCATCAGAGAATAATACAGTCACATGGGTAAAATTCAAAAGCTACAGAAAAATAAATAATCATAAATCTTCCTCCTAAGTAGCATAGTTCTTCTCCTTAAAGTTCAGAAATGTTACAGGTTTCTTTGTGTACACTTTCAGAGACTTTATGTATCTCTGAGAAAAACTAAGAAGGAGATGATTCTATATACAAGAGATTATATATAATCCTATTTGGGTCATGAATGGTAGTGTGATATATATATCACATATGTGCATATATATATGCTTTTCTGTATCTTTCTTTTTTTCTACTTAAGTATCTCAGAGTTTATACATAATTTCTCCATTTTCTTTAAGGCTTCCATGTTATTCATTTGTATAAATGCACCACAAATCATCTCACTAGATCCCTTTTTAGGATTATGGTTTTTGGTTATTATAAATCATGCTCCTTGAACTTCCTTGAACATACCTTTCCGTAGAGGCCAGTATATCTGTAGTATAGATTCATAAAAATGCAATTCCTACCTCAAAAGATATGTGTCTTTGTCATTTAGGTCAATAATATCAAATTTCCCTCTCTGGTGGCTATAGTCCTACCAGTACATTATTGGAGAGATGCTGACATTTTTATTGTGCTTCCTATGTTTGTTTTCTCTATGGTGCATCTAGAAAACTGGCTTTGGCTCTTTTTTTTTTTCTTTTAATTTCAATATAGTTGACACATAACATTACATTAGTTTCAGGTGTACAGCATAGTGATTTTTTACATTATGTTGTGTTCACAAGTGTAGCTGCCATCTGTCACCACACAACACTCTGACAATATCATTGACTATACTGTTTATGCTGTGTCCTTATTCCCATGCCTTGCTCCACAACCGGAGACTTGCTTTACCCATTTTGCCCATCCCCCCCCATCTCCCTTCGCAGCCACCGCTTGGTTCTCTGTATTTATGGGTCTTTTCCTGCTTCTTATTTGTTTGTTCATTTGTTTTATTTCTTAAATTCCATATACAAGTGAAGTTATATGGTGTTTATATTTCTCTATTTTACTTAGCATCATATTCTTTAGGTCTATCCATGTTGTTGGAAATGGCAAGATCTCATCCTTTTTGATGGCTGAGTAATAGTCCATAGTGTGGGGTATGTGTGTGTGTGCGTGTGTGTGTCTCATCTTATTTATCCATTCATCTATTGGTGGACACTTAGTCTATTTCCATATCTTGGCTATTGTGAATAATGCTGTAAATATAGACATACATCTTTTCAAATTAGTGTTTTTGTTTTCTGTGGATAAATACTCAGCAGTGGCAGAATTATTGGACCACAGAATATTTCTGTTTTTAATCTTTTGACTAAAAAAACCTTCATACTGTTTTCCACAGTGGCTCTACCAGTTTACATTTCTACCAGCAGTATATGAGGTTTTCTTTTTGTCCACGTCCTTGCCAACACTTATTTTTTGTCTTATTGATTGTAGCCATTCTAACAGGTTTAAGGTGAAATCTCATTGTTTTGATTTACATTTCCCTGATTATGAGTGATGTTGAGCATTTTTGATGTGTCTTTTGGTCATCTGTATGTCTCTTTGGAAGAATGCCTATTCGGGTACTCTGCCTGTTTTTAAATTGGATTTGTTTTTGGTGTTGAGTTGTATAAATTCTTTATATATTTTGAATATTAAACCCTTATCAGTTAAGTCATTTGCAAATATCTTCTCTCATTCAGTAGGTTGTCTTTTAGTTTGTTGATCATTTCATTCATTGTGTAAACGGTTTTTATTTTGATGTAGATTCAATTGATCATCTTGCTTTTTTCCCCCTTGCTTGAAGAGATATATTTAGAAAAATGTTGCTACAGCCAATATAAAAGAAATTACTGCTATATACTTTTAGGAGTTTTGAGGTTTCACATCTCACACTTAGGTCCTTAGTCCATTTTGCATTTGTTTTTGTGTATGATGTAAGAAAGTGGTCCAGTTTCATTTTTTGACATGTAGCTGTCCAGTTTTCCCAACACCATTTGTTGAAGAGACTGTTTCATATCCTTTCCTCTTTTGTTCTATTGATCTATGAGTCTGTTCTTGTGCCATGCTTCTGTATTTTATTATTTTTTATTCTGAATAAGTCAGTAATCTTTCCCAGATTAACTCATAAATTTCTTGCTACAACAGTAGAGTGAGGATCTGTGATTTATATAAATTAGCAATGGTATTACTACTGCTATTATTACTACTATTCCTATGGTTCATTTCCCTAATATTCCAGATCACATACCAGTAATTTCCATTTTAAAAGTGCAATTTAATGGCACCTCTTGATTTTGGCTCAGGTCATGATCTCAGGGTTGTGAGATTGAGCCCCATGTCAAGCTCCACACTTGAGATTCTCCCTCTCCCTCTCCTCCACCCCCCCACCCGCCCCCCTTAACAGTTGCTTGCTTGCTCTCTCTCTAAAGAAAATAAATAAGAAAAATAAAAGTAATTTTATTTCCAATTTGGTACATGATTTTCAAAGAATTTTTTTGTCTGTGTGCTTTGAAAGTATGGGTAGAACATATGCTAGTCTGCTATTTATTCTGAACTAGATTGTGTCTTTGAAATGCACAATCTAACTTTGTTAAATCTTTATGGAATCATGTCCTTTGAGTTTTCTAACTTGTTTCCTTTATTTCTTGTTTTTCCTTAACCATACTTGCTCTTGTGAATTTGAGATGCTGCAGGTGTCTGGGACAAGGTATAGTTATTCACTGAACATTCTGAGTCATTCTGTGTCTGTGGAAACTGTAGGTTTTTTTTTGTTTCTCTACTTCTAGGGAGATAAAGTTGTCTAGATAATTCAGAATCTCTAATTCCATAGGTTCTTGTCTTTTTGTAGTGTGCTGAAAAGCAAATTGTTAATTCATTGCTGTGACATATGGAAATATCTGTTTTTAATATTAGCATTTAAAAAGTTTTCTATGAATAAATTCTAATATTAGGACTTTTTTTCCCCTAGCATTTGCCTTCAACCCCATCTGTTTAAATATCATAGAGAAAGAAATTTCTCATTTTTTTCTCTTTCTCTGTATCTATTAGTATTTCATTACTGTGTGGGCTCACTACTAAGTTGTAATATCCCCAAGGAATGAACCCTGAGAAGAACACATTAAGTGGAATTTTTCTTTTTGGTAACGCTTTAATAAAAAAAGGCTATTTTTCTTTATAGTCCCAAATCCCTCCCCCGACTTCTTCTGTCACACATCATGATTCTTGTTGCCAACTGCTTTTGACAATGTATCTTTTTCTTCTTCTTTTTTTTTTTTTAAGATTTTATTTATTTATTTGTCAGAGAGAGAGAGAGGGAGAGAGAGCAAGCACAGGCAGACAGAATGGCAGGCAGAGGCAGAGGGAGAAGCAGGCTCCCTGATGAGCAAGGAGCCCGATGTGGGACTCGATCCCAGGATGCTGGGATCATGACCTGAGACAAAGGCA
Organism: Enhydra lutris kenyoni; assembly: GCF_002288905.1. Lineage (NCBI taxonomy): Eukaryota > Metazoa > Chordata > Mammalia > Carnivora > Mustelidae > Enhydra > Enhydra lutris. Next base: position 11,077,234 of record NW_019154134.1, on the reverse strand, counting down.
GCCGCTTAACCAACTGAGCCACCCAGGCGTCCCCCTCTTTTTCTTCTTTTTAAAAAAGATTTCATTTATTTATTTGACAGAGAGAGAGAGAGAGAGAGAGAGAGAGAGAGAACATGCACAAGCAGGGGAGCAGCAGAGGTATAGGGAGAAGCAGGCTACCTGTTGAGCAGGCAGCCCAATTCCGAGTTTGATCCTAGGACTCTGAGATCATGACCTCAGCTGAAGTCAGATGCTTACCTGACCAAGCCACCCAGGCACCTCTTGATTAACTATGTATCTTCTTGTGAAACACATTTACTGACCTATTCTACATGTTATTATGCAAGACTGTAACTCAATGAGTTGAGAATGTCGATGACTTAGAATTGTGTTAGGGGAACTAAAAAAAAAAAGTTAAGTCTGGTTTTCGCTTGTGAGGAGGGGAATGGTTGAGAACAAAGATTTAAAGTTAAACAGGCAGACATAGATTGGACAATGCTAAGTAAGGTACACTAAGTCTCAGTTCTCTCGTGTGTGAAAAGTGCTTATTACCTCACACAGTAGACGAGATTGGTCTTTGGGGAGAATTCTCTCCAGACTTAAGAGAGATTTTTTTCTCTGGACAAATGTTCTATTTGTGTGTGTGTGTGTGTGTGTGTGTGTGTGTGTGTGTGTGTTTCCAGTGATTGTCAGTCCTCTGATGTTTGTTAAAGTCCAGCCTCCAAACATTACTGTGGCTGTTACCATGGCCACTTCACATACTGGCAGTAAAAAGGAGTCTGAATGAACATCTTTTGCTTTAGGTATATTGAATATTTGATTGATTTATACTCGTATTGGCCATGTGTAGATGGGGAGACAGAGTGATTAGGCAGGGTAGCATAAAGACTGCAACAAACTAATCCCCAAATTTCAACAGCTTAACACATTACACATCTAGTTCTTGCTCACATCACAGTACAATGTGGGTTGTGTGTTGGGGTTCAGTATACTCCAAGAAGTCATTCAGGTATCCAGGTTCCTTTTTTTCAAGTGCTTTCACCATCTTGTGGGGCTCCAGAGTGTTGCCGTATGTTCTCTGTCTCTGGTGAGCAGAACAGAAAAGAAAGAGTGAGAGATAGCGTGGGAGTTTGAGAGCCTGGAAGTAGGTCAGGTGTTTATCTCTTCTCCTCATGTTCTCTTAGCTAGAACTAGTCTCCTACCAAATGCAGGGGATCTAGGACAGGTAGGCCAGCAGTGTGCTCAAAGAAGAAGGCAATCCATGAATATGGATGCATGCTAGTAATATCAACAATTTAGTGGAACTTCAGAAATTTGGACTTTGAGTCAAGTTGCCTCATTCACGTTGAGTACAAGCACTTAGGTATTCCTACCATGTGACTTGGTCCTACCAACTGTCTTTATGTGGGTCTGTCTGAAACTAAACGACTTTCCCAAGATCCAGACTTCTTCTCCCCACTCCTTGCTTTTTCACCAAGGAGGAATTTTGAAGCACGCAAGTCAGAGACATTTTGGATTTGCATTGATGTCGATGAAGACATCTTGGTGTGGAGATATTACAGTCTCTGGTAGCTGAGTGCAGGCTGTCACATGGCATGACTCCTCACTTGGGTTTAATATAATGGAATCACAGCTAGGTTTTTCTAAGAGGCATCCTTTTGGTTCTTGGTTATTCCTTATTGTTAGTATTTATAATGCTTAACACCGATCAAAAAAAGATTAGGATTGGTTTACACTAGCTTCCTGGAGGGTTGAAGGACTGGTGAATTACTTCACAGTCTTGTTCCTACCAACAGAAACAACTTCCAGATTACTTCTTTCTTTGTCCCTGACAGTAGTCTTTTAGTGGATCTTTAACTTGAATGTGCTCCTGACTCTTGGAGAATTTTTATAATAGATCCGTTATAGTTACTTGTTGTTGTGTGTATGTTTTTATTTTTTAAAGTAATTCCATATGTGAAGCTGTATAATATCATGGTTAAAAGCACAGTTTTAGAATCACACCGAGGTGCGTTTAAAGCCTGTTATCATGACTTAACAGCTACATATGCTTAAGCAAACAACTCGGTGTCTAGTCTTGCCTCCATTTCCTTAGCTGTAAAAACCATTTGCTAAAATTTACCTCAAGGGTTTGTTTTAAGGATTATAGGAAATAATCCTGTAGCATTTGGCAAATAGATAAATATACAAGAACAGCTTGCTGTTATTGTATAGTGGATTACCTACTTTAAACAACCAGGAAAATTAACATCTTAACATTAAAACCTTTTTTTGATTGAGTTATTATATACCTTAAGATCTTGAAGGGCCTCACATTCATCACTGGAGATGTAGTGACTATTGTACTTTGGGAAGACCAGTAACAGGCTTCTGGGTGACAGAATCCTTTTGCTGTAAGTGCCTATGTCAGTGTGCATAATAGGCAGGTTTGAAGTGGGCATGAAAGAGTCAAGATGATTTAGGAAAAATTGCTGTCTTCCTGAAAATAGTACAAATCACTCATCATCCTTAGACAGTGATCTGGAAATGCAGAAAAAAAGCAAAAAAACAAAACAAAACAACCTGCCCCAAACCAAAACAAAACCAAAAAATCAAAACCCAACAAGTTGAAATGAAGTGTATCATAAGAACTACATTAAAATATTCGAGACTGTCCAAATATATCCAGCTGGAGTGGGGCTTCCAGAAGGATGGGAACCAATTTTCCATCTCTTCTGGACCACTCTTTTGAGTAGGTGTACAATTTGTCATTTTATTAAAGAGATGCACTGTTGGGAACTGGGAGCACACAGTGGATGGGGTCTACAGTATTCTATGGCTGGTTGTTGTCCCAGCTTCTTTGTGTCTTAGTTACTCTGCTTTCATGATAAGAATATTGAAGAGGCCACCATCTTAGTAGTATTCTGAAGATATACTCAATTGTGGTCATGCTGGCATTTTATCCATGGTTCAGGTGGATCAAGTCATGAATGGAGCATACCTTACAGAAGACAAAAGAAAGAAAAGCAAGCCAGATTTTATCACAGCTCCTTCATTGGCATAAAAACCACTCAGCTCAAAAGAAAGAGTTACTCTAAGAATTTTATTTGATTTTACTTTACTTAATAAAGCAATAAAGTTGGAGGGTTACAAATAATCCCTTTCATCATGATTTTCCTTGGGGAATCTTTAGGCAGATGATGAACACGGTCATATCCAGCGAGCTGTTTACGTGGTTGAGTGAATAGTGATGGAATAAATTGCGTATCTTTGTTGACATTTTTATGTAGGGGAGGTGACAAATGTCCAGGTAATCACTTATAACTAAAGCAGGGAGAGAAAAAAAATTTCTAATTTTAGGGTGAATTTTACATTTTCTTTCATTTAGAACTGATTTTCAATTCCCTGATGTAGAGCTGATTTTTAACATCAACGTTGTGCTCTTTCAGAACTCAATGGTTTGGATTGAACTTATATTCAAAAATAATGTTAAAAATTGAAATGCCTTGCTTTTGGTAGGGAGTGAATGTCTCCATTTGGAAAAAAATTATTTTTTATGTAAGGTTCACTGACCTATATTGTGATGTCTGGGTTTTATATAGTAATTGCAAGAATGATGAGGAGGAGGATAGACAAATTAGCTAACACTTGTGTGGCACTTCCTCTTGTGATCTGACTTTGTTCTTTTGTTTCATACAGCCCTGGTAGTAACATATATCAAAGTCCAGGGTTGTTCTAGTCCTTAAATAACTTTGCTTTCTATTTACACTAGTGTTTTAAGTCTATTTTCCTTTTAAACATCATAACCTATTTTGGGCCTAGCTACCAGTTGTGACTATTTCAGATAGATTTTTATAGCAGTCGAAAATGAAAACTTCTGAAAATGATATTCTTTTTTACTAGCCCTGAAGTTTATACCATGAGAGGTCTTATCACAACCTAGAACCCCTGGGATTTGAAAGGTTAGAGTTTCTGAACTTGTTTGACTCTCTTTTTGTCCAATGTGGGAGTTAATAGCTCCTTTCTCATTCCCAGTGGTCTGGGTTCCATTAGCAGGTCCTCCTTTCATTAGCAGCAGAACTGACTTAGGATGAATTACTTTGCATTCTGAGTTCAGTGTTGCCAGCCATTAAGTGGGAAGAATAAGAGTACCTGGTTCAGGGGTGCCTGGGTGGCTCAGTGGGTTAAGCCTTTGCCTTCGGCTCAGGTCATGATCCCAGGGTCCTGGGATCAAGTCCCGCATTGGGCTCCCTTCTCAGTGGAAAGCCCGCTTTCTCCCTCTCCCTCTGCCTTCCGCTCTGCCTACTTGAGCGTGCGCGCTCTCTCTCTCTCTGTCAAATAAATAAATAAAATCTTAAAAAAAAGAGAGTGCCTGGTTCAATATGATTGGTGAGAACATTAAACAAATTTGTATTTGCAAAGTGGTGAGAATAGTGCCTTCCCCTGGTAATGCCTTGTGTTCTAAAATAAAGATAAACTGGTGCTGCGCATTGCTGTTGTAGCCCCAAGAAGCCTGGACTAAGGGCAGTGAGGCTGTATTGCATGTGGTCACACACTCAGACCTCTTTGGCTCTGTCCCTTGGGGGCTGTGGGGCTCTGGCAGAGGTTGTTGAATGGGGAGGAGAGTCACAGACTGCTGCTTACGGTTGTCCTCTGCATTCAGTGAGATGGTATTTGTAAAGCTCCTATGGCGAGCCACAGATCTCATTCCCACCACATCTGGACTGGCAGAGAACAGGTAGCTCCTTAATTTTGATTTTAACTAAGGTGATAATCTCCTGAGCAAACTCTTGCTGATTAGAGGGGAAATTAATTGTATGTCCAAGTCGTGTTAAGTCTTAGTCTGGTGTATTGATTTCAGATAATGCTGTCTCTAGGAAAAAATTGCTCAGACTTTCAGGTGTCTCAGTGTTCCAGACTTGTCCAGGCTCCTGTCTGTCATGAGGTGTGAGTGTGGAGAGGGGAGGAAGGGTCAGGCGGCCTGTCGGTGGGAGGGAAGAGCCTGGATCCCCCTGCTCGGAGCCCACTATTCTACTTGTCCTCCCACTTGCTGGGAGGTGGCCTGGTGGACTCTTGGCTGAGGTCTGAGCTGGTGAACACAGAATCTGGTGTCTTTGTGACTGGCTGAGGTGTGGCAGCCTCCCTGCCTCTCTGAGCATCATCTCATTCCCACTGGGGTCACAGGCCCCCTGAATCCCTGTCCCATGCATGTTAGAAATAGAGGCTGGGTGCCCCGCGGTTGGACTCTCCATTTCCATCCCTTGCTAGGGGATTTTCAATTCCCTGATGATCCCTTCCTCATTAGGCTGGGATATGGCTATTATCTCAGTTATTTACTAATTTCTCTCTTAAAGTGCTGGGACCGCACCCACTCCAGCCTCCTCTGAGTCCCAGCCCTACCACAGTGGTTCCCACAAGGAAAGAGGTACAGAAAAGCTGTACTCTGTGGTCTCTGTCTCCTTTCTGCCTGCCTGCCTCCAAATGTCCTTAGGTATGGGGACACCTGAGAGGTCCCGTCTCTCTAGAGCCTTTGGCGGGGGCAGGGGAGACTCCCCCATACCTACATGGTGTTCCTTTAGACCCACTTCTGACCACTTTGTCTTTTTTCTTCATTTCCTTCTTTTCACAACCCTTGGGGTAAGGATGAGACACTGGATTTCCCATACTCTTCTCTGTCACACTCCCTTCACTGTGGGAGAAAAGAGGAGGTTAATTGATTAATAGAAGGAAAGCCACCTATTTGTTTCTGAAAGAAGGATGATTGTCACGTCGTGAGCTGAAGAGCCTTAATTTTCATTTGAACAAGGAGTTTGGGGTCTAAAACAAGTAGAAATTACTTGTTTAAGGATTGGAGTTTCCACAGAGGAGCATCAGAAGTGGGAATGGAACAAAAAGATAGTTCTAGGGCCCACTGAGGTAATTTGTGTACCGAATTACCTAAAAACTTAGCACCCGAGAACCGCCATCTTCTTAAGTTCACATGAGAGGCTGTGTGTCAAAAAGTCAGCTAGGGTACAGCTGGGCTGGTGGCTGTGTTTCAGCTGTGGAGACTTAGGAAGCAGGGGAAGCTTGATGCTTGGGCTGGAAGACATTTTCGCTCACATGTCGTGTGACCGAATGTCTCCATGTAACCTCTCCATGGGGCTTTGCTTCCTCACAGCCTGGTGGCCCGCAGCGTTGTCATACATGGTACCTGGATCTCAGGGCCCCAAGCATACATGTTCCTGCAGAGGAGAGAGAAGGGGCATTGCACTTCATGACCGTTCTCGGCACTCCCCTTGTGCTCTCTGGGCTGCAGCAGTCCCAAACCAACTCTAGATTCAAGGGACAGAGACAAAGTCTCCACTTGTTGGTAGAAAGAGTGGCTAAGAATTTTGAGGGTACATTTTCAGGAATAAATTGAATTGAACTGAAGGGGAGATTCGGGGTATTGTACTTGGGAAAAGGAGATAAGCCTACAAATACGCTCTTGATCTTTGTTACATTAAATGTGCATGTGATCTGACCTTCACTGGCTTTTTTTGGGGGGGGCGGCTAAGTTGAACTCTTTGATGAGCTTCTGAGAGAAAACTTTCCTCCCTCAACTCTAACGTGCTCAGACAACAGTTGCCTGAAATCCTTCGTGGTCAGAATAAAAGAGGTAGAGGTACCCTTATGTATTATGCGATGCCCTGGTCCCCGGGCAGCTGCTCATCAGAGCTTTTCCAAACACACACGGTCCTTGTCGATCTCCAGCCCACGCTGCTCGGCTTCCTCTCTGTCCATCACATCTCTTCCCCAGCCTTTGTCATTCCGCATTGCCACATCATTGCCTGGTTTTCTCCACATTTTCCCTTAGCCCTCTACTCTTGGTTCTCAGAGTGAGAAAGCTAGTTTTGCTGAGTTTATAGCACTTTTTTAACCAGCCACTGGGAAGCAAATTGGAATCCCCAAACTTGTTTTTACTGTAATTTATTTCTACATAATTTACAAGAAATAGAAGGAATGGGTATTAGCTAATTGTGCCACATAGTCCTATTTTCTCAACAGTGCTTGTTTTTATTAACACAGCCGATAGAAAGAAAATGAAATTAATCTTCATCAAGAAAGCCTGCTGATGTAAAGCTGAGAGTACTAGCAGCCAGGAATGAGGTAAAAACTGCAATCTTATTATTGCTATTTTGGGAGTTGTACATTAAGCTCCTACACAATAATCAAATACTGAAGTATGATCATAAATTTTGCCTAGACTTTAGGAATGTGCCAGCTGTTCTGGGGGCATATTTACAGGAAAATCATGAGCTCAAATGGAATTTGCTGAGGACTATCTATCAATTTACCATCGGGGTAGACAGCGTTAGAAGCCCTAGACTCTAACCATTCATCATTGTAGATGTGGCTTCTCAAGCAGGAGAGATATGACGGATATAAATAGCACATTGAGAGTTTTTACTTTAGACACCAAAAACAATTTGAACAGTTTGGGATAGAACATTCATAGTCTGTAACCCCTCTTCTTTTTTCTTTTAGTTTAAAAATTGATTTTTCATGTAAGAGTCCTGTCCTTTAAATATGTAGATGTGGCAATTTTAAAAAAGAAGGGAAGTCTTTTCATTTTTCTCCTGGCCATCTGTGTGTCTTCTTTGGAAAGATGTGTATTCATGTCTTCTGCCCATTTTTAATTGAATTATTCATTTTTAGGGTGTTGAGTTTTATAAGTTCTTCATGTATTTTGGATACTAACTCTTTATTGGGAATGTCATTTGCAAATATCTTCCCCCATTCTGTAGGTTGTCTTTTAGTTTTGTTGATTGTTTCTTTGCCTGTGCAGAACATTTTTATTTTGATGTAGTCCCAGTGGTTTCATCAGGAAAATGCATATCAAAACTACAATGAAGTATAACCTCACATCTGTTAGAATGGCTACAATCAACAACACAAGAAACAATAGGTGTTGTGGATGTGGAGAAAGGGGAACCCTCTTGGAGTGTTGGTAGAAATGCAAACTAGTGCAGCCATTGTGGAAACAGTATGAGGATTCCTCAAAAAGTTAAAAACAGAAGTATCCTATAATCTGGCAATCACACTAGTAGGTATTTACCCAAAGAATACAAAAAACATTAATTCATAGGGATCCATGCACTCTGATGGTTATAGCAGCATTATCTACAATAGCCAAATTATGGAAACAACCCATGTCCATCAACTGATGAATGGAGAAGATGTGGTATATATGTGTGGACACACATATATATGATGAAATATTGCTCAGCCATAAAAGAATGAAATATTGCCATTTGCAAGAATATTGGTGAAGCTAAAGATTATATGCTAAGTGAAATGAGTCAGAGAAAGACAAATACCATATGATTTCACTCATATGTAGAATTTAAGAAAGAAATGAGCAAAGGGAAAAAGAGAGAGAGAGAAAGATAAGTCAAGAAACTGACTCTTAGCTATAGAGAACAAACTGATGGTAACCAGAGAGGAGGTGGGTGGGAGGATGGGTAAAACGGGTGATGGGGATTAGGGAGTGCACTTGTGATGGGTGCTGGGCATTGTATGTAAGTGTTGATTTCACTCACTGTACTGTACACCTAAAGCTAATATTACACTCTATGTTAACTATGCTGGAATTTAAAAACTTAAAAAAATAAAGCTATGTCATCTGACACTTGTGACTTACTGTTGACAGGTATCAGGAGTGGGGTAAATCTGCCTAGGGAATAGTTCCTAATTTTGTCATTGCAGATGTTAAATTTTGTTATTTTCATTTAGCAAGAAATCTCTCGATTATTTTTCTTAATTATGGTAATAGAATTTTCACTATTCATTAATGATGGAACTGTAATTTAGGAAAGAAAACAAAAAGTGCAAGGTGATCTATCATATGGAGAGCCTCCCAAAGCCCATCTCTTGGAAAGAAAAAGAAGCTTCGATGGCTGTGGTTGGTGCAGTGAGAAAGGGGGTAGGGTGTGGTGCAACGTGCTTGGGCTTTGGAGCCTGACTTGCCTTTGAATTTATATTCTACTACTTTTTTCCTTGTGTTTTTGAACAAGATACTTAGTCTTGTAATTTATGATCTGTAAATTGGGAATAATAATCACTGTCTCACAAGCATGTTTTAGAGATGAATATATGCTAATTTCTGGAAAGTCCTTAGCCAAGTGTCTGCCTCACACTCAGTTCATGTTCCTTGGTATATACTCCATAATCTAAAGGTAATGCAAATGGGCATATGCCATTCTGTTATAATTAATAATCAGTACCATGAGCATTTGAAAGTTTCTAAACATTGAGCAATTTGCTGTCTTTTGTTTTCATAGTAGGTGTAGTGAGACTCTCAGTGAGGTTTGGGCTGGATATAGTGGCAGCCGCTATTGTTTGAGAAGCTCTGGGTAGGGCCAAGTGGCCTGATTTTCATCATAGTGCCAAAAATTTCACCAGTTACAGATTAAATCCTCTGAATTTTGAAGAAATTTCCCCAATCCCAAGTCCTTTGTCCTCTTGCAAATATTCCTGGTAGTTGGGAGGCGGAGAATTAGAGAGGGAAGAGTAGATGGGTGAAATAGGGCATTGCTACTCTGTTACTTGCTTCTCTTGGGAAAAGTGCATAATCAGAGAACAGATTCTTACGTGACTGCAGTTGACTGCAAGGGACAGTTGTCCTGTTTTGATGGGATGGCCACTTCTGATGGGATACTATTCCCTACATCCAATTCTTGGTATCCTTTATACATTTTAATTGTTTGCCTACAACCCCTGAAATATAGCCTCCCACTGTTTATTAGGGACAAGAGCTGCAGTGGCAGCTGAGTTCAGTTGGAAGAGAGTAGGTCATCTCTCACAAGCTTCCAGAGTTCTTCCATTTTATGATGTGGGGTATTTGGCTTCATCTTTGAGCTCCACTTGTCTCCTCTGTGAAAATAAGGCTTAGAGGTTCCAAAGTTACTTTACTTTCTCTCATTCTCTAGTTCCTGATTGTGGTCCTGGTCCTACCTGACGGGACCCCAGGATTAGAAAAGGAAGAATAGGGGCGCCTGGGTGGCTCAGTATTTAAGCCTATGCCTTCGGATCAGGTCATGATCTCAGAGTCCTGGGATCGAGCCCCGCATTGGGCTCTCTGCTCAACGGGGAGCCTACTTCCCTTCCTCTCTCTCTGCCTGCCTCTCTGCCTACTTGTGATCTCTGTCTGTCAAATAAATAATAAAATCTTTAAAAAAAAAAAGAAAAGAAGAAAAGGAAGAATATCACAGGCAAACTTGCCTCTTTCCAACATGGCTTGGGTCCTTTTGGTGAGAATGCTTCTGGGGAGTTAAGGATCTAGCAAGAACTACAATGTTAAGTTACTAAGCCCTCACTGCATTCTCCATAAATAAACTTTCCTGCTATCATTTCCTCTTAAAACTGTGCTGTCTCTTCTAGTGGCCACCAGGTATATGTGACTATTCATATGAGTTAAATTATTAAATTTAAATTAAATTAAAATGAACTAAATGAAAAATCTAGTTTCTCAGCCACACAACTCCATATCAAGTGACTAGTGGCTGCTGTACTTGTTAGAGTAGACACAAAAATATCGTTTTCGTCATTACAGAAAATCCTATTAAATAGTGCTATTCTAGAATAGTGCTGCTCTTGTGCCTGTGAAATGGTATTTGGGGACCTGGCATTTGAGAGTGACAGTAACTTGAGCAGAGGTAATGCAATCCTAAGAGAAATCTTCTAATTTTAATTATACTCAAATTAACAAACCCATTGTTCCAAGCCAGAGAATTGTTGTTCAGCATTCCATTCTCATGGTTCTTAGCCAGGCTGTCAACCTGGTTTTGCTTTTTTTTTTTTTTCCCTCAAGATTTATTTATTTATTTTAGACAGATACACACACAGAGAGAGCGAGAGCGAGTGAGCACGCACAGCGGGGTAAAGGGGCAGAGGGAGAGAGAGAGAATCCCAAGCAAACTCTGGGTTGAGTGAGGAGCCCAACATGGGGCTGGATCCCAGGACCCTGAGATCAGGGCCTGAGGTGAAACCAATAGTCAGACACTTACCTGACTGAGCCACTCAGGTGCCCTGGCAATTAATATGGTTTTATTGAACACTACCCATTCACTGTGTACTCCTTAAATGAGAAATGAATGTGGCCTGATCGCTAGGTAAATATATAGGGAAAAATTGGATGACTGGGGTATTGACACACAAACTGTAGTTTGGTTAGACCGTAGGAAGAAGAATGTCCAGATTTTCTTTTTCATCCATTGAAAATTTCAGACAATTTTAACAAAATGATGAGTTAACATTAAAATTCTTTACCATTTATATAATATTAGCATTGCAACCCCAAGTGTCCTTGAGTTTGAAAGTAAACTTAAGTTTTATAAAATGTTTTTTTCCTGTCAACCTTAAAAATAAGGCTTTTACTATCTGCCAAGCACTGTGTTTACTGCTTCACACGTTCTTTCTTCTTTACATTTCCTAACACTCCCCCAGCAAAGGTCAGCCATGAAACTGCACAGAGAAAGCACCAGGAAGGGGACCAACGCATAGACTCTGGAGTAGAGCAGGTTGAATCCCACTTCCCGCTACTTACTAACTTTGGGCTTTGGGTTATTTACTTAGCTTTTGTTAGACCTCAGGACTTGGGCATTTACTTTTGTTGGACCTAGTTTTCTTATCTGTAAAATGGCAGATATGGGTATGACTGTGAGGATGAGTACAATAACTGGCACACAGAAAGAGAACAATGGGGGGAGACGTGATCTTCTGAATCCTTGTAGCACTATGGCTTGTGTATACTGGACACTCAGCAAATGTTTGTCAAACACATAGATGGATGGAGGATGGAGGTCACGTTTTCCTTCATATGTGATATGTGTCTTGCAAGTGTAGGTTGTCACATACGTGGAAAGATTTGGGGAAGCCAAAGCTTCTTACTTAACCCTAATTATCTTCCCACTGGCCAAGGCTGCCCTTTTAAAATGTAAGTATTGGGGCACCTGGTTGGCTCAGTGGGTTAAAGCCTCTGCCTTCGGCTTGGGTCATGATCCTGGGGTCCTGGGATCCAGCTCCGTGTCGGGCTCTCTGCTCGGCGGGGAGCCTGCTTCCCTACCCCCCTGCCTGCCTCTCTGCCTACTTGTGATCTCTGTCAAATAAATAAATAAAATCTTTAAAAAAAAATAAAATAAAATGTAAGTATTACTCATACCATTTAGCTAAGGTCTCTGTTAAAAGCAAATATTACTTTCGAACACGATTACACTAAGCTATTGTTAGCCATGGTTCCGTCTGTTTGCTGAGCCTCCCATCTACGGCTGCGCTATGTAGTGGAAACAGTGCTGGACTTGGAGCCAGAGGGTCTGTCCTGCAGACCTGGCCCTGATGTCTCCTAGCCTCTAGCATCACTTCTCTGGGCCTCAGGGTCATGGTTTTTCCGTCAATTAAATGGAGGAATCCAGAAGATCACCAGTAAATGGTTTGATTTGTGATTTTATAAGTGGGAAATTGAGCAGGTAAAATTTTTTGTGGTGCGGCATGGGGCAGAGTCTGAGTTGGGGCGGCTCCAAAGGTGATGCGTAGAGATGACAGCCATGGGAGGACAGGGAGTATTGATCACACGTAGTCACGGGGCCTGGTTATGAGGCACAGGGAACGTGGGTGTCACGAGGGTGAATGGGGAGCAACGATGGCAGTTTTAGGACTGCTTCACCATTGTGTCTAAAAATCACGTGGCAGTTTTACTGAATGTTAAGCAGCCACAGAAATTCACTGACTCTGTGGGACTGGAATGAAGCCAATTTACTGTCTTAAACATGATCTTCCACCTTGGATGCCCATATACAGGGAGGATTCTGCATATTGTATAAAGTTGCTCCAGGGCATTCCAAGGTGTATTTGTCAATGCTTTGGTGTAACCACAGACTGCCAGGAAGCTAGGGACCTGGAGAGACCAGCTCACCCCACAGCAATCAGGACTGAAGCAACTCTTTGTGGCTGTAGGTGTTACAGAACAGGAGTGGAGCCAATAATTACTGAGTACCTTCCACGTGGCAGGCACTGTGATGGACGTTTTACTGTCATCTCAAGTCAGTCTCACAGCAGCTGCAGGAGGAAGACTTTATTGTCTTCATGACAAAAGTAAGGAAACGAGGGGCGCCTGGGTGGCTCAGTGGGTTGGGCCTCTGCCTTCGGCTCGGGTCATGATCCCGGGGTCCTGGGATCGAGCCCCGAATCGGGTTCTCTGCTCGGCGGGGAGCCTGCTTCCTCCTCTCTCTCTCTGCCTGCCTCTCTGCCTGCTGTGATCTCTGTCTGTCAAATAAATAAATAACAACAACAACAAAAAAAGTAAGGAAACGAAGACTCATAAAAACAGTAGAGCTGAGATTTAACTATAAGATCTTTGGTTGGCCAAATTCCCATGCTTTCTCCAAGTATGTCACACAACCTCCAGAATGTTCTGCCAATATTACTTTTGTTAGAATTCAGTGTTCTTTGCCTATGGGGGAATTATTGTTCTCACATTATTGCTATTTTCAGGCATTTCTAGTACAAAGGAGCAATCTTGACCAGTGGACTCCTCATCATCCGCTCCTAGAGGCAGCATTGGAAGTCATTAGTTGTATTTCTCAGCTGTCAATGTTTCAGTATCAGTTTTTTGTTAGATTTTATATTTTTACACTTGGCCGATGAGGAGTTATAGTTTGGTGTTTCTTGTCCACTTTGGAAACTCATCTTTAGATTTTATCAAGACTCATTTCTAGTGCTTTAAAAGGTTAACAAAAAAGCTGGAAGCTCTCTGGCTTTCATATTAAGATGTTGCAGGGAGGAGGACAGAGTGTATCAGTTTATTGAGCTAGACATATCTGTTGATTGAGGCAGACACAGCAAACATGTTCTGGGAACTTTTTCAATGTTTTGTAATAAGCAGCACTTTAATCAAGGCTAGGAAAGCTAGAGGGGTCTCTGTAGGGTAGGAATTTCCTGGGAAGTGCCTGTTAAGACAAAGAATTAACAAGTGCTCACGTTTAACATCTGGATCCCTGAAATGGAGCCTGGAGTGAGCTGCTGCTGAGATCCTGGCGATTGTCCTTTATGAGATCGATGTCGAGCCATCCCCTCTGCCTGCTTGGGATGACCAAGAGCAGAGCTGCTATCAGCCCAGTAGTCTCACCATGAAAATGGTATAGGCTCTGCCCTCCATCTTTAGAGCAAGAATGTGTGCTTACTTCGGGCATGAGTGTCGTTTTTTGTTTGTTTGTTTGTTTTTAATTTTTAAAATTTTTTAATAAACATATAATGTATTATTGGCCCCAGGGGTAGAGGTCTGTGAATCGCTAGGTTTACACACTTCACAGCACTCACCATAGCACATACCCTCCCCAATGTCCATAACCCCACCACCCTCTCCCTCCCCCATCCACCCAGCCCCCCTCAGTATGTTTTGTGATATTAGGAGTCTCTTATGGTTTGTCTCCCTCCCAATCCCCTCTTGTTTCATTCAGTCTTTTCCTACCCCCCAAACCCCCCATGTTGCCTCTCCACTTCCTCATATCAGAGAGATCAAATGATAGTTGTCTTTCTCCGATTGACTTATTTCGCTAAGCATAATACCCTCTAGTTCCATCCACATTGTCCCAAATGAAAAGATTTCATTTCTTTAGATGGCTGCATAGTATTCCATTGTATGTATATACCACATCTTCTTCTTTTTTTTTTTTTAATTTTTTATTTTCTTATAAACATATAAGGTATTTTTAGCCCCAGGGGTACAGGTCTGTGAATCGCCAGGTTTAAACACTTCACAGCAATCAGCACAGCACACTACCCCCCATTGTCCATAACCCCACCACCTTCTCCCTCCCCCCACCCCCCCAGCAACCCTCAGTTTGTTCTGTGAGATTAAGAGTCTCTTATGGTTTGTCTCCCTCCCGATCCCATCTTGTTTCATTTATTCTTTTCCTACCTCCCAAACCCCTCACGTTGCAACTCCACTTTCTCATACCAGGGAGATCATATGATAGTTGTCTTTCTCCGATTCACTTATTTTGCTAAGCATAATACCCTCTAGGTCCAGCCACGTCGTTGCAAATGGCAAGATTTCATTTCTTTTGATGGCTGCATAGTATTCCATTGTATATATATACCACCCCTTCTTTATCCATTCATCTGTTGATGGACATCTAGGTTCTTTCCATAGTTTGGCTATTGTGGACATTGTTGCTATAAACATTCGGGTGCACGTGCCCCTTTGGAGATCACTACATTTGTATCTTGAGGGTAAATACCCAGTAGTGCAATTGCTGGATCATAGGGTAGCTCTATTTTCAACTTTTTGAAGAACCTCCATGCTGTTTTCCAGAGTGGTTGCACCAGCTTGCATTCCTACCAACAGTGTAGGAGGGTTCCCCTTTCTCTGCATCCTCACCAGTATCTGTCATTTCCTGACTTGTTAATTTTAGCCATTCTGACTGGTGTGAGATGGTATCTCATTGTGGTTTTGATTTGTATTTCCCTGATGCCGAGTGATGCGGAGCATTTTTTCATGTGTCTGTTGGCCATCTGGATGTCTTCTTAGCAGAAATGTCTGTTCATGTCTTCTGCCCATTTCTTGATTGCATTATTTGTTCTTTGGGTGTTGAGTTTGCTAAGCTCTTTATAGATTTTGGATACTAGCCCTTTATCTGATATGTCATTTGCAAATATCTTCTCCCATTCTGTCAGTTGTTTTTTGGTTTTGTTGACTGTTTCTTTTGCTGTGCAAAAGCTTTTGATCTTGATGAAGTCCCAATAGTTCATTTTGGCCTTGCTTTCCTTGCCTTTGGCGATGTTTCTAGGAAGAAGTTTCTGTGGCTGAGGTCGAAGAGGTTGCTGCCTGTGTTCTCCTCAAGGATTTTGATGGATTCCTGTCTCACATTGAGGTCCTTCATCCATTGTGAGTCTATTTTCATGTGTGGTGTAAGGAAATGGTCCAATTTCATTTTTCTGCATGTGGCTGTCCAATTTTCCCAACACCATTTGTTGAAGAGGCTGCCTTTTTTCCATTGGACAGTCTTTCCTGCTTTGCTGAAGATTAGTTGGCCATAGAGTTGAGGGTCTATTTCTGGGCTCTCCATTCTGTTCCATTGATCTATGTGTCTGTTTTTGTGCCAGTACCATACTGTTTTGATGATGACTACTTTGTAATAGAGCTTGAAGTCCAGAATTGTGATGCCACCAAGTTTGGCTTTCTTCTTCAATATTCCTTTGGCTATTCGAGGTCTTTTCTGGTTCCATATAAATCTTAGGATTATTTGTTCCATTTCTTTGAAAAAAAAAAAAAAAGGATGGTATTTTGATAGGAATTGCATTAAATGTGTAGTTTGCTTTAGGTAGCATAGACATTTTCACAATATTTGTTCTTCTAATCCAGGAGCATGGAACATTTTTCCATTTCTTTGTGTCTTCCTCAATTTCTTTCATGAGTACTTTATAGTTTTCTGAGTATAGATTCTTTGCCTCTTTGGTTAGGTTTATTCCTAGGTATCTTATGGTTTTGGGTGCAATTGTAAATGGGATTGACTCCTTAATTTCTCTTTCTTCTGTGTTGTTGTTGATGTAAAGAAATGCAACTGATTTCTGTGCATTGATTTTATATCCTGACACTTTACTGAATTCCTGTTCAAGTTCTGGAAGTTTTGGAGTGCAGTCTTTTGGGTTTTCCACGTATAGTATCGTATCATCTGCAAAGAGTGATAGTTTGACTTCTTCTTTGCTGATTTGGATGCCTTTAATATCTTTTTGTTGTCTGATTGCTGAGGCTAGGACTTCTAGTACTATGTTGAATAGCAGTGGTGATAATGGACATCCCTGCTGTGTTCCTGACCTTAGCGGAAAAGCTCTCAGTTTTTCTCCATTGAGAATGATATTTGCGGTGGGTTTTTCATAGATGGCTTTGATAATATTGAGGTATGTGCCCTCTATCCCTACACTTTGAAGAGTTTTGATCAGGAAGGGATGCTGTACTTTGTCAAATGCTTTTTCAGCATCTATTGAGAGTATCACATGGTTCTTGTTCTTTCTTTTATTAATGTGTTGTATCACTTTAATGGGTTTGCGGGTGTTGAACCAATCTTGTAGCCCTGGAATAGAGCCTACTTGGTCATGGTGAATAATCCTTTTAATGTACTGTTGGGTCCTATTGGCTAGTATTTTGGTGAGAATTTTTGCATCTGTGTTCATGAAGGATATTGGTCTGTAATTCTCTTTTTTGATGGGATCCTTCTCTGGTGTCGGGATCAAGGTGATGCTGGCCTCATAAAATGAGTTTGGAAGTTTTCCTTCCATTTCTATTTTTTGGAACAGTTTCATGAGAATAGGAATTAATTCTTCTTTAAATGTTTGGTAGAATTCCCCTGGGAAGCCATCTGGCCCTGGGCTTTTGTTTGTTAAGAGATTTTTGAGGACCGTTTCAATCTCCTTACTGGTTATGGGTCTGTTCAGGTTTTCTATTTCTTCCCGGTTCAGTTTTGGTAGTTTATATGTCTCTAGGAATGCATCCATTTCTTCTAGATTGTCAAATTTGTTGGCATAGAGTTGCTCATAATATGTCCTCATAATTGTTTGTATTTCTTTGGTGTTGGCTGTGATCTCTCCTCTTTCATTCATGATTTTATTTATTTGGGTCCTTTCTCTTTTCTTTTTGATAAGTCTGGCCAGGGTTTTGTCAATCTTATTAATTCTTTCAGAGAACCAGCTCCTAGTTTCGTTGATTTGTTCTATTGTTTTTTTGGTTTCTATTTCATTGATTTCTGCTCTGATCTTTATGATTCCTCTCTCCTGCTGGGTTTAGGCTTTCTTTGTTGTTCTTTCTCCAGCTCCTTTAGGTGTAGGGTTAGGTTGTATATTTAAGACCTTTCTCAAAAAAAAAAAAAAAAGACCTTTCTCGTTTCTTGAGAAAGGCTTGTATCACTATATATTTTCCTCTCAGGACTGCCTTTGCTGTGTCCCACAGATTTTGAACCATTGGGTTTTCATTATCATTTGTTTCCCTGAATTTTTTCAATTCTTCTTTAATTTCCTGGTTGACCCATTCATTCTTTAGAAGGATGCTGTTTAGTCTCCATGTATTTGGGTTCTTTCCAAATTTCCTCTTGTGATTGAGTTCTAGCTTCAGAGCATTGTGGTCTGAAAATACGAGGGTATGATCCCAATCTTCTGATACCGGTTGAGACCTGATTTATGACCCAGGATGTGATCTATTCTGGAGAATGTTCCATGTGCACTAGAGAAGAATGTGTATTCTGTTGCTTGGAATGGAATGTTCTGAATATATCTGTGATATCCATCTGGTCCAGTGTGTCATTTAAGGCCTTTATTTCCTTGTTGATCTTTTGTTTGGATGATCTGTCCATTTCAGTGAGGGGAGTGTTAAAGTCCCCTACTATTATTGTATTATTGTTGATGTGTTTCTTTGATTTTGTTATTAACTGGTTTATATAGTTGGCTGTTCCCATGTTAGGGGCATAGATATTTAAAATTGTTAGATCTTCTTGTTGGACAGACCCTTTGAGTATGATAAAATGTCCTTCCTCATCTCCTATTATAGTCTTTGGCTTAAAATCTAATTGATCTGACTTAAGGATTGCCACCCCAGCTTTCTTCTGATGTCCATTAGCATGGTTAATTGTTTTCTACCCCCTCACTTTAAATCTGGAGGTGTCTTTGGGTCTAAAATGAGCTTCTTGTAGGCAGCATATTGATGGGTTTTGTTTTTTTATCCATTCTGATACCCTGTGTCTTTTGATTGGGACATTTAGCCCATTAACATTCAGGGTAACTATTGAGAGATATGAATTTAGTGCCATTGTATTGCCTGTAAGGTGACTGTTACTGTATATTATCTCTGTTCCTTTCTGATCTGTTACTTTTAGGGTCTGTCTTTGCTTAGAGGACCCCTTTCAATATCCTGTAGCGCTGGTTTGGTGTTTGCAAATTCTTTCAGTTTTTGTTTGTCCTGGAAGCTTTTTATCTCTCCTTCTATTTTCAATGATAGCCTAGCTGGATAAGTATTCTTGGCTGCATGTTTTTCTCGTTTAGTGCTCTCAGTATATCATGCCAGCTCTTTCTGGCCTGCCAGGTCTCTGTGGATAAGTCTGCTGCCAATCTAATATTTTTACTATTGTATGTTACAGACTTCTTGTCCCGGGCGGCTTTCAGGATTTTCTCTTTGTTGCTAAGACTTGTAAATTTTACTATTAGGTGATGGGGTGTGGACCTATTCTTATTGATTTTGAGGGGGGTTCTCTGAACCTCCTGGATTTTGATGCTTGTTCCCTTTGCCATATTAGGGAAATTCTCTACAATAATTCTCTCCAATATATCTTCTATTCCCCTGTCTTTTCCTTCTTCTTCTGGAATCCCAATTATTCTAATGTTGTTTCTTCTTATGGTGTCACTTATCTCTCAAATTCTCCCCTCATGGTCCAGTAGTTTTTTGTCTCTCTTTTGTTCAGCTTCTTTATTCTCCATCATTTGGTCTTGTGTATCACTAATTCTTTCTTCTGCCTCTTTTATCCTAGCAGTAAGAGCCTCCATTTTTTGATTACAGCTCATTAATAACTTTTTTGATTTCAGCTTGGTTAGATTTTAGTTCTTTTATTTCTCCCAAAGGGGCTTTTATTTCTCCATACAGGGTTTCTCTAATATCTTCTGTGCCTTTTTCGAGCCCGGCTAGAACCTTGAGAATCGTCATTCTGAACTCTAGATCTGACGTATTACCAGTGTCTGTATTGATTAGGTCCCTAGCCTTCGGTACTGCCTCTTTTTCTTTTTTTTTTTTTGTGGTGAGTTTTTCCACCTTGTCATTTTGTCCAGATGAGAATATATGAAGGAGCAAATAAAATACTAAAAGGGTGGCAAAGACCCTAGGAAAATGTGCTTTAACCAAATCAGAAGAGACCCTAAATCTTGGGGGGGGGATGGGGTAAAAAGAGGTTCAGAAAAAAAATTAAAAAGAAAACAAATAAAGAGAAAATATAAAAGATAAAATATGTATATATATTAGACTGGTGACTAGAATAGGGTCACCCACTTAATTTTGGGAGTATTTTCGTCTCTTAGAAGAAACTACCTCCCCAAATTTTAAAGAATGAAAAACATATATAAGGGTAAACACATTGAAGGGATGGAATATGACTATAAAGATGAAAAAAAATTTTTTTTAATTTCTAAAAAAGGAGTTGATAAGGTACGTTGGTTGGGAGAATAAAGAAAAAGAAAGTAGAGAGAATTTGCTTGGGCTGGAGACTAGAACAAGACCAGAGCTAGATTTAGGGTGTATTTTGATCTATTAGAAGAAGTTTTAGAAGAAAAAGCCCTATGTGTATACAAAAAATAAAGTTAGATACAATGAAGGATAAAATATGACTGTAATAATGAAGATTCAAAAAAGATTTTTTTAATAATGAAAGGTATTGTTAAGATAAACTAATTAAAAAATGTTAAAAGAGGAAAGGGTAAAAGTTAAAAAAAATTAGCAGAAGAAAGAAAAAAATAAAATTAAAAAAATTAATTAACTTTGCAAGACTAAAGTTTCATGGGGAGAAAACCATGATTTCCATGCTTTGCTTTCTCCTCCTCTGGAATTCTGCTGTTCTCCTTGGTAAGTGAACTTGGTCTTGGCTGGATTTCTTGTTGATCTTCTGGGGGAGGGGCCTGTTGTAGTGATTCTCAAGTGTCTTTGCCTCAGGCGGAATTGCACCGCCCTTACCAGGGGCCAGGCTAAGTAATCCGATAAGGTTCACTTTTGGGAGCTTTTGTTCCCTGAACGCTTTCCGTAGAGTTCTGGAGGATGGGAATGAAAATGGCGGCCTCCCAGCCTCCAGCCTGGAGGAGCCAAGAGCTCGGGGCCCCACTCCTCAGTGCGCTCTTGGAGAAAAGCGATCAATCACTCCTGTCTCCCTGGCCTCTGGCTGCGCTCCGAGCTCACCCAGCCTGAGACCAAGCATCTCTGTCTCTGGCACACAGCTCCACCTGGAGTCTCCAAAGCCCGCAGATCCCTGAGGGTCTCCCCAGATCTTGTGGGGACCCCACCCACAGAGCAGTGACCTGTGCCATGGATTACGGTTCAAGGTAACCCCAAGTTGAGAGCTCACTCCTCGGCTCTGTCTCTGTAACCGGCTTCCCTGCTCTAATACCTGTGAGCTCTGCGACACTCAGACACCCTTGATCCTTCTGTGACCCTGCGGGACCTGGCGCCACGTCTTCCCCACATGGGCTTCACTTCGGTTTGGCCTCTGAAGCGATGTCCCTCAGTGGAGCAGACGTTTAAAAGTCCTGATTTTGTGCTCTATTGTTCTGCTGCTTGCTAGGAGCCAGCCCCTCCCCTTGCGGTCTATCTTCCCGTCGCTTTGGATTCACTTCTCTGCCGGTCCTACCTTTCAGAAAGTGGTCGATTTTCTGTTCCTAGAATTGTTGCTCTTCTTCTCTTCAATCTCCTATTGGATTTGTAGGTGTTTGGAATGGTTTGATAAGCTATCTGGCTGATCTCCTGCTACCTGATGTCATCTCAGCCTGCTACTTCTCCGCCCTCTTGACTCCTCCCCCCCCCCCCCACCCGCATGTGTGTCATTTAACAATTTGAGGCTTCAGCAGTTAACTAGACAGAAGAAAGCTCTTCTTGTAACATGGTCTTTGTAGTTTTATCATTGTCCTTTGCAACTTCAGATATTTCATTATGAATTTATACCATATGTTCACGTAGTTTATTTATTTATTTTTTAAAGATTTATTTATTTATTTATTTGACAGACAGAGATCACAAGTAGGCAGAGAGCCAGGCAGAGAGAGGGGGGAAGCAGGCTCCCCGCTGAGCGGAGAGCCCGATGCGGGGCTCGATCCCAGGACCCTGGGCTCATGACCTGAGCAGAAGGCAGAGACTTTAACCCACTGAGCCACCCAGGTGCCCCTGTTCAGGTAGTTTAAAGCCTAATGATGAAATGAACTCCTGTGCATCCCCTGCTCACTTAGGAATATAAACCCTTCCTCTTGTGCATTTTCTTTCTTTGAACCAGTTGTTTGAAATTTGTGTTTATCCTGTCCTTGCTTTCCTTGACAGTTCTACTACACATGATGGTTCCTTAAACAATATTCCTCTATTTAAAACACAGTTTTTGTTTAATAAAGTCCTGTGTACCTCATGGCAGTTCCCTTGTGTACAAAGACCGGTTCCTAATCTTAAATAATTTAGAAGACCTTGGTCCTAAATCCTATGCTTTGCTGTTGCTCTGATACATAATGAGATGAGGAATTTGTATATTAAGCAGTCTTCACCTCTCCAACACCTCTACCACGTAAGCCTCATTTTAGTTCTATAAACCAGTGCATTTTATAGCAGAACGTTAGGATAAGGAATTTATATATTACTAAGTACACTTGGGACTTGTTAAGAATTTACATTTAAGTATAGTGAGAAACAATGAAAGAAAAGTTAAGAATTTACATTTAAGTATAGTGGGAAACAATGAATGATGAGAACTGTAGTCTCGTCCCTTTCTGCCTTCCCATTCTGTATTCTTCAGTGATGAGTGGGAATCTGAGATAGGTCATTGCATGATGTAGTAAAGAAAAAAAACACAACAGAGTGTGGTCATCCTTGTGATTTTTCAGGTCCAAGGGTAGGGTAAATCTCACCTGCTGCTAATAAGGGTTCGGTGGCAGTCCCTTATATAGCCTGATATCATTGCTGCTGTTCTGATTTAGCACCAATATGTCCTTTTACATAATATATCCCTCGGGAATCTTCAAGGCAAGCCTTTGAAGCTGATTCGGACCAACTTAAGCTTAAAAAATTTTCTGAATGGTAACAGTCATCTGGTAGAATCTCTGAAAAATTTGGGGTGCTAGACTTAGGCTATGGGTGGGAACAAGGAGAAGCCAGACCTGCCCGTGAGAGTCACCCTACAGTATCAGTGTGGTGAGCCATTGCTGCTGCCCCTACTGGACACAGCATGGTGGCTTGCATGTCCACGGCTGGGGCTGGCTTTGGATGCTGCCGTGTGTCCTGCTGATGCTCCTCACACTGCTGTCAATATCACCAGGATGGAGGCTACCTGTTCCCTGAGTCACTGGTCCCTGATCTGAAGCCCCAAGAGGGGGGTGCCTCATTGCTTGTGGCATGTTTATGATCTGTGCCATTTAACTGGCAGAGGGGCTACAGAAGCCAAGAGTCTGGCTATTCTGTCCAGTCTAATGGAAGTAGCTTTGTTTTCCTCTAAGAGCTATATGGTGAGTAATGAACTAAGTATAGGAAGGAATTCAGCTGCTGGAAGGGCACGATTTGACTATATATGAACAGCTCATTTTATACAGAGATATTCTTTTGAGCCTTTAATTTTTCTTTTTGCTGACATCTTTTTTCCCTCTGAAACCATTTATTAATATTCTATATTTCAAATTGGAGAAGAAAAGATAAAGAGATGACATTCAAAATTGTTTTACTTCATTGCTTTCTTGAAGTTTCTTCAGCAGTAGCCAGATGTAATATTGCACTGACTCTTACTCTCATCCCTTGACCTCTCACACTGCAACCCCAAGACCTTGGAAATGGAGGAGTGAGTCTACTTTCTGAGAGTACAGCTATCAAAAAGGTCTAGCATGGATCAGATAGAAGGAAACAAACAGTAATTATTTAAACGATGTTTAAATATTGTTTGAACTTACCTCTTTCCTCCCTCATTAGTGTAAATAATCAAATTCTGAAATTTCAGGCACCTGAAAGTTTAATTTTGGGATGTACACTTCTTTGTAATTTGAAGAGAGAAGTGCTTAAACATGTAGAAGTAAAGCTCATTGAGTATAAATAGGGTGCTCCTGTCTGAGCCACCGACAGACGTTCATTCACGTTGTGTGACCTTGGGCACGTTCTTTGATTCTCTGGGTTTATTACGCATTTGAAAAAGTGAAGTGATAGTACCTCCCTTATAGGACTGTTTTGGGGATTAAATAAATTCATTTATCTAAAGCCTATAAGAAGAATTGAATAGATGATAGGTCATTACTCTAATTCCTGATAAAGGAGAATAAGAGAAAGGCTGATTTTCTTAAAGTGAAAAGGGGTTTCTTTTAGAGGAATAGCTTGCTCATCAGAAGTGTTCAGGCATAGGTTGGTTGACTTAACAGGATGTTGTAGGGGGAATCCCTGCCTGGAGAAGTGGGTGTGTTGGCGGAAGGGGCTTTCAAGGTGCCCTTCAGCAAGTGATTCTACGGGACAGTGCCTTTCTCAAGAAATCAGGCAAGGAGTAGTCACCTGAGCTGAGATACTCCTGCTCTAGATGGCATAATGCCAGACACTCAGTGTCGATTAAAGTAAACACCTGTCTGGAAATGAACTGATAAGGCTAAGGTGATGGTTGGTCTGTCCAGCCAGATATAGGCCCGTGAATGTGGCAGCTGCCTTGCCTGCTGTCACTGCTTCTCTGACCACTTTCCTTAATGTAGCCAAAATGCTGAGTCACTTCTTCAGTGACGGGCAAGATACCTCTAGCATTTGCAAAGCAATCAACAAACAGGGGGCCTTCTCAGCTGGGCACTGGTCGTTCATTCCCTTGTAACTGTGGAGTAGATTTGAGCTCTTACTTGGTCCCTGCAGCCAGATACCTTTGTGCAGTAAACAACCTATACAACTCTACATGGTGGCCCTGGCAGTAGTAATGAACAGGCCTTGAGAGTGTAATATTGGGGAGGGAGGCTCAATTCATGGAATGGGTAGAGGGTGTTGAGGCAGAAGGTGGGAGGGTTTTGAAGAGGAGTTTTGCTTGTTTGCTTTTTCTCATTTGCTTCTTCTCCTGTCTTAATCCTGATACCTCATATTAATAGGGCCTAGTGTAGGTCATGGATTATATTTTGCAGACCTAAAAGAAGAAGAAAAGGCACAATTTTGCTCTTGAGATACTTGCACTCAAGCTCAGCAGTTACATTCTCCCATCCTTTATGCCTCGCTACTTAGTACATTTATTTGTCGTTCTTCCTCTTTAAATTGAGAAAGCAGAGGCAAAACCAGACACCACGATAATGGAATTTTATGTTGTGGTCTTTGATTATACTTCCCTTTCAAGCTTCAGTATTTCACATTGTGAATAATAATGTTCTTTGTAGGAAAAAATCCTTAATTCAAAAATGTTGCATGTGGCCTTTTATCAGGAGCTATGAATTGTCAAAATAAATAGATTTAATTATGAACCCATTGTTGTGGAATGGACCATCTTAAATAGTAGAAATCAAATTTCTAAAAATTAACAAAAACCATGCATTTTAAAAGTGCTTTGGAATAATGAGCTGTCTGTGGTTGATTGGTTTTCAACAAGTTATTTGTCAGATGGAGGCTGTCAGCTTTCTCATAGTACAGCTGTTCTGATAAATAAGGTGGGGATTTGCCAGAACCTGGCCATCACTGCCCAGCAAGGAGCCTAACGCGGTATTTGAACTCACGACTCTGAGACCAATCCCTGAGCTGAAATCAAGAATCAGAGCTTAACCAACTGAGCCACCCAGGCACCCTGATCTCTTCTTTTCTTGAACAGGATTTGGTTTAGGAGAATCCCACTGTCCCTGTACCTGTACATTGACTGGGAAAGGTCTTAGGTGGAGCCCTTTAAAGAAAATCTGTGTTATTGTGAAGTAATTTAGAAGTACTAGTATAACATTAAACAACATTGGGTTTTGGAACTGCCCTTCAGGAGAAGGTGTGAGACAGTAGATATTTCTCTGCAAGAATTCTTTGTTTTGGTGAATTGGTTTCTGCTTTCAACAAAATGTTTACTTCAAAGCAGGGTGTAGAAAATCCCAGATCAGTGGTTACCCGTGGAGATTCATGGGTTCTGCCGAAATGACCTTGATGATGTTCCATCTTCAAAGACAGATCTTAAATATGTATAAATAGATAAGACAACTTAGAAATTTGTAATTTCATCACTGGAGATCAGAAGAATTGACTTCATTTGTGCTTAGTGGTTATCTGAGTTTGCTAAGGAAAATTAAGGGGACCATAGATTTGAATTGATGTAAACAAGATGAATTGAAAATCTGGTTGATGACATTTAACTTTATTGATTAGAATTCAATTTAATTCTTAATATTGAAGAACATCAGGGTGCCTGGGTGGCTTAGCAGGTTAAAGCCTCTGCCTTCGGCTCAGGTCAGGATCCCAGGGTCCTGGGATTGAGCCCCGCATCGGGCTTTCTGCTCAGCAGGGAGCCTGCTTTCTCCTCTCTCTCTCTCTCTCTCTCTCTCTCTCTGCCTGCCTCTCTGCCTACTTGTGATCTCTGCCTGTCAAATAAATAAATAAAATCTTTAAAAAAAATACTGAAGAACATAAGGGGTCATATTAGCTGTAAAAACAGAATTTAGAAAATTTGGTTAAATCTATAGGTAGTTGAAACATAACCTGTTCTGGGAAATGTGTACATTTTCTAACAGATCTCCAAAGAGTTCCAAATTCTCCATAAAGACAAAATTCCCAATTAATTTAAAAATAATAACGTTTTTGGGAGATTTGGGTGGCTTAGTGGTTTGAGCATCCCACTCTTGATTCCTTCTTAGGTAATGATCTCTTGGGTCATGGGATCAAGCCTTGTGCTGGGCTCTGTGTTCAGCGGAGTCTGCTTAAAAGATTCTCTCCTTCTGCCCCTCCCCCAGCTTGTGTTCACTCTCTTTCACTCTCTAAAATAAATAAATAAATGTTTTAAAAAAAAATAACAGTGAGCATTATTATCTCCAGGGATAAAAACCTAAGGTATATAGAGAAAATTTTAAAGGAAGAGAAAATAGCTGTAATTTAAAATGTGCTTTCTCTTCTTTCTATTTTTGAAACCAGTTCACTAAACAATCTTGTGATAGGAAAAATTGGTATTTGTGCCAAAGCATTCTGTGTGTGTGTGTGTGTGTGTGTGTGTGTGTGTGTATTCTAGAGCCTTTGTATTAAGATTATAAGAAATACCCTATTTGACAAAGGTGGATTTTGCTGAAATTTTGGAGGAATACAGATTGGAATTAGTATAAATAAGATTAAATGAAAATTCATATTATTGAAATGTATTTCACCTTTTGCTAATTAAAGTTCTGTTTAGCTCATAAACTGTGCTAAAATGTTATATTAGTTGAAAATATTGATTTAGAAAATTTAGGAAAATCTGTAGATAATAATTCTCTCAGGGATATATTTATTGAATTCTCTTTTATCATAAATGAGTTAGTTCCCTAATAGAGTTCAGTTCAGAGTCTCATGCTTTACAGACTAAGCCAACTGGGTACTCCTAATAAAGTTCAGTTAATATCTGGTGTAAAATAATTTGCTTTGTATACTAGAATCTATGATGAGTTTGTAAAAAAAAAAAAAAGAAAAGAAAATGTAGTAGTCATTCATTACTGCAAGAGTTTATTACTTGCGCCCACCACCTCAATGTGGAGTGAGCTCCTAAAGGGGGATAGTTTCAAATGTTGCCACTTCGGTATTAGATTTGGGGAAATCCAGAGGCATTTGCTGTGAGTTTGGCAAGAATGATTATTATGGAATTAATTGCTGACTTGGAATTTATTGTTGCCAGTGAAAATTCTCATTGCCAAGTCCTCCTTCCTGGTATATTCTAAGTCCAAGAGTATTTCAAGGGAAGTTCAAAATAAATGCATCTTATTCCTGTAACCTCTGAGTCCATTTAGCGGTATGTTCTAATTGTAGTGGGCTGTATATGGGATTTTTTTCTTTAGTCTTCCAGCTTGAGGGGAAAATAAATGGAACTGATCCCCTTAAGTATTGAGCACAGATGTGCAGGACTTGAAGACTCTGATTTTAAAAAAGTCTTCCCCTTTTGGCAAATCAGGGAGTATGGAATCATCAAGGGCCCAGTCCCCACCGCCTTCTTGTGAAGTTGTTCCAACGCATGCAGCATCCCCCCTGTGCAGGCTTAAATTGGTTGTTGCTTGAGTTCCACAGAAACAGGTTCTGAGATTTGTTGAAGTCCTTGATTTACTGGAACATATCTGAGGGTGTCATCCACTGACCCCTGTGATATGAGCCCTCCTTTGGGCAAGGCCCATCAGAGGTCAGGAAGGTCACCATCAGATCTTTGTTCACTAAGAACACTTCTAACGTCTATGAAATCCTTCCATGCTTCATAAAAGCAGTAGCTGCAACTGCCTTCGGGGAAGTACTCAGTTAAATATGTTGCAGATCGGGACGCCTGGGTGGCTCAGTTGGTTGGACGACTGCCTTTGGCTCAGGTCATGGTCCCGGAGTCCCGGGATCAAGTCCCACATCAGGCTCCCAGCTCCACGGGGAGTCTGCTTCTCTCTCTGACCTTCTCCTTGCTCATGCTCTCTCTCACTGTCTCTCTCTCAAATAAATAAATAAAATCTTAAAAAAATATATGTTGCAGATCTTCAGTGTTTTTACTTGAATAGGAAGTTCAAAATCTTCCCTGTAGTACCATTGCTAGGGGAAAGTTAGGAAGAACTATTTGATCATGAGAGTGGTGGTTGGGAGCATGCATTGGAGACTGGTGTTCTCCATTCAGAGAAGTTGCTTTAAGAAGAGAATTTCAGTGCAAAGGCCATTTCCCCCATGTATTCAGAACCCCTGATGTCTAGAACATCAGAGTGGGATAAACAAATGACTGGGAAATGAAGATGGAGAAAGATTTATAAA
This sequence comes from Enhydra lutris kenyoni, assembly GCF_002288905.1. Taxonomy (NCBI): domain Eukaryota; kingdom Metazoa; phylum Chordata; class Mammalia; order Carnivora; family Mustelidae; genus Enhydra; species Enhydra lutris. The sequence goes on along the minus strand of NW_019154134.1, from coordinate 11,048,625 downwards.
CTGTAGACTAGGAGCATAGACACATTCCTCATGATTATCTTTAAGTAACCAGTTCGTTAATCATGAATGTATTAACCTGTTCATTAATTTTGTAAATATTTTTTGGGGGGCATCTCTCTACCAGGCAAAGTTGTGCACTTCAGAATTACAAAAATGAGTGAGACACAATGCCTCCCTTAAGGAGACTAGAAGGAAATATGAAAATAACTACAGTGATTGCTTCTTAGATTGGATAAAGGTGAGGATTATCTGCTTCCTGGTGTTTTTTTGAAGAGAAATATATGAAACTTCACACAGGAATAACCAATTGCATGTTCCAAGTTGGTTTGTTGGCATGATATTGTGATCCCAAACCAGGAAATGGTAATGCAGGAGTTGGACTGTGGGTAGCACTGTCAGTTTTACTTCTGATTTGTCCACAGTTATGCAAGTGATCATTTAGGCCATTTCTTTCAAGGGACCAAATAATCAAAACTGCCCTAAGTACAAACTTAGAATATCTCTGGTGTTAGATATCTCTGTCATATAATTCCATACACTTGATGGCATTTGATGCTTATAGACCTTTTATAAATGTCACTGCATTTGATCTTTGCAATAGCCTTCTTGGCAAGTTTTGTTATTTCCATTTTTCTGTTGAGAAAACATGGCCTCAGTGATAGTGATGGAGTTGGTCATACCAGCTTATTATATCAGCAGTTTCTGGAAGGGTCTTCTGCCCTCAACTCTTGGAAAACCTGCGCTGTACCAAACCCACAGACTGAGTGTGGATCCAGATCAGAAACGTTACAGCTATCAAATAGATAGGAGTGGGGTTACCACTTCTTTCATTGTTCTTGAGGAAGATGTGGTGGGAAGAAGTAATGTCCCCGCTCCAAAGAGTTCCGTGTCCTCATCTGTGGTATATGTGAATATGTTAGCTTACAGATTTTAGGGTTACAGATGGATTTAAGGTTGTTAACAGATGACCTTGAAATAGGGAGATGATTTTGGATTATTGTGTGTCCAGTGTAATTCTTAAAGAGGGAGGCAGAGAAGGTGAGAGGGAGATAGGACTAAGAAAGAATATCGGGAGGTGGAAGTGCTGGCTTTGAACATGGAGGGAGGGATCCCAAGTTAGGGGACATGATGACCTCTGGAAGCTGCTAAAGGTGAGGGAATGAATCATGCCCTAAAACCTCTGGAAGGGAGAAGACTGCTGCTGACACCTTAGTTTAGGTTATTAAGACCTGTCATTGGACTTCGACAGAACTGTAAGATAATAAACTTCTATTTTGTTTTGTGCCACTAAGTTTATGGTAATTTGTTAGAGGAGCAGACAGCTGATGCAGCTGGGGTGCTGTTCAAAGCAAATCTGTAGCTCTCTACCTTCAAAGCATGCAGTGCAACTAGGAACACTTTGTTATCTCCGTGTGGGTACACGGTTTTGGTGAAGAGTTGATTCAGTTATTTATTAATATTTATTTCACACATCCTTGATGTCAGGCACTCTTCTAGGTCCAGTAGTAATCAAGACATTAAAAAAAAACCATGCCTTTATGAAGCTGTCGTTATAAAAGGAGAGATAGGCAACGAATAAGAGAGTAACAATAATACATCATATATTAGTGGCAAGGAAAAGATACATAGAGAAGGGTGATGGGAAGTGGGGCGTGTGTATGTGTATGTATGTCTGTTCTGTGCATGTAGAGTGGTCTGTAAATTGTGGATCAAGTTTGTAAGGCAGGTTCACAGAGAAGGTGATATGCAAAGAAAGACCTGAAGATCTGTCAGGATACAGGAAGCAAGCCTCGTGGTATTCTGAGGGAAGATTATCTAGAGCAAAGAGAATACAAAGGTTCTGAGGGCAGAGGGATCCTGGATGCACTGAATAGTTGATGGTGGGTAGGTGAGAACAGATGTAAAACTTTAAACCTTCCAGGCTGCCCGGTTGATCTTTTGAATAGTGGCACACAGACCCCTCAGGCCTGGAGTTGGAACCTCTTCTTAGCTGGTGGTCCTCTGCTGCAGAGAAAAAGCAGACTTCTTCCAAGTGCCTGTGTGAGGAAGCCCAAGGCAGATGCTATCAAAGAATTTTTCAGTGATGATAACCAACTTTATGCATCTGTCATCTCACTTAATGAAGAAAATGGGGAAAGTGATGCAAATAACGGGAGTACTATTGGCGCTTCATTGGAACTTCGAATCACTTCTGTTTTTCTGAGGGTAGTATGGCTGGTTAGTGACTGGAAGGCAGATTTGGGAATGTTTGAAGCCCAGCTAGCAGTTAACAAGATGATGTTGGAAGAGGTCAGTCTCTTTATCTTACTTCACATTGTTCATATCTAATGTGAATTCCTCAGAGTAACTTTTATCTTCTGTTTTGGACCGAATGGACAGCCACTATCCCTCTACAGCTGTTGTCTAGGATTTCTCTGAATGGGCAGGCCACACACAGTGCCTCGTGGCATCCCTGCAGTGCAAGGTGAGGAGGTTTTGTGTGGGTTCCACACATGGAGCTAAGAAGGAGCCAGGTGCCACCAGCGAGGAAGCAGGGCCACTGGCAGCAGCAGTAGGTTGGATTAACTACAAACCTATCCTGGGGGGTAGGGAATGTAGGAAATAGCAGAGGGTGGTTTCTCACACAGAAAAGATCTATAAAAGAGAGAACCAACAGTAACAAAGCAAACCACAGGAAGGGAACAGCTGCTGAGAGGTAGTGGCAGTTCTAAAGCAGGACCTCCAAATCCTGATGCTTTTTTAGTCCTTTCATCCAGAAGTAGAGTCTGTGCTGTCTCCCCTAGAATCTTGCGATGGCTTGACCAATACAATGTGGCGGAAACGTCCTTGTGTCAGCTTTTGGGTTCAGGCCTTCAGAAATTGGTAGTTTCTGCTTCCTGTTCACCCCAGTATTGTTTCCACTTGCTTGGAACCCAGCAACCGTGCTGTGAGGAAGCTCCACCTACTCCCCAGAAAGACCCATGTGGAGAGGAGGCAGCAGGCAGCCCTGTGTGAGATCCATCTTGGGAATGGATAGTCCGGTTCTAGTTGGAGTGACCCAGTGGACATCACATGGAGCAGACATGAGCTGTAGCTGCTGAGCCCTGCTCCAAATGAAGATCTGTGAGATAATTAAATGATAATTTTTCTCTTAAACTATTACATTTTAAGATACGATTGTATGTGGTTAATGGCAATAGGCTACATTTTAGATGACAGGAGGAAAAATGTCGGGGCTCATATATATTTGGTTTGTTATTTCAAGTATATATAAAGTAAACCATATGATTAAATCATTCCTAACCATTTTGGAGTTCTAGACTCTATTTTCAAAAAAATGCACAAATATCACCCTTTTAAATACAGTAGTCTCTGGACTTTGTACATTCCTGCCTCAGAATATAGACCCCTGATTGAGAAGCTCTGTGACAATAATCTTTTTTCCACTGTTCTTTGTTATCAAGTGGAATTTGCTGTAAGATCAAGGAAGGATAAGGGTAAGGACACTGTATTTCCTGTTATTAAGACTTGTGTTTTATTGTTTCCCTTTCATTGGCTTGCTCTTTTTTTTTTTTTTTTTTTTTGGTGAATGAAATATAAAACCTGTATATTCCAATTTCTTGGATGGTAAAATGTGAATTAAAATTCTTTCCTTTCTTTCTTCAAAGGAATTTTGAGATTGAAGACAGCAATGAAATGAACATGCTTAGAAAAGTCATAATTTACCCTTAAAGGTACTAAATGGCTATTCGTTGAATTAATTGTTAGCTGTTGTTACCCACTAGGGATTGCTTTCTAGACTCTAAAACTTTAAGAGCAAGGTTTTCCCTGAGAAACAGCTCTGGGATAGGATGTGAGGGAAAGAGTGTAGAAATGAAAAGGAGAGTTCAATACAGTGTTCTCCACTACCGCCCCCCCCGCCCCCTTAATGTTTCACTCTGCGTTATCCTTGGTTTTGTAGTCAGTGAAGAGGAACTAGGGGAAACAGAAACTTGCAAAGATTGATATCAGTTTACATCGAAGCAAAACTTCTGTCATCTGCATAAGGAATTGGAAGCATTATACACACAGCAATCTCCCCCAATACAAAAACACACAGAGACTGGTTTCTGGATTGGCGTCATTGGGTAGGAAGTCTGTTTACACTGTTTCTTATGAGGTCAGCAAAACGTTTTGAGTAGCAACTCCTTGACTGCCTGCAGTGGGTCTGAAAATACAAAATAAAACATAAACAGCAGACCTGCCTTCTGTGCGGGCCATTACAACATTCCTTCTTTGCTTTCTGCTGTAACAGATTGTATTGTTAATGTATTTGTAGATTGCTCTCATCTCCTATTAAAGAATTCCAGTGTTGGTTAGGGCAAAACTCAAAACATGGGTGATGGAAGGCAGCCCCCAATATTAAAATCTTCAACAGGGAAGATCAACTGTGATTGTTTTTGCTTCCTGTTGTGAAATTGTAAGGATAAGGAGGAGCAGAGGAATAAAAGCACAAATCACGTCTTCATGGATTGAAGGCAATTTAGTTTCCATCAGACATAGTGAAAGTGATCAATGAATCCTAGTATTTCAAACAGCAGTTGCCCTGCACAAAGTGTGTCACAGGATCCCAGATCAAAGGTATCTACAGTATGCTTAGTTTTTACATCAATTTTGGCTGAACTAATTGGCCTTTAGAAATAGTTCATCTCCCCTTTCTCCTTTTCATCCTCTTTTAACTAAAAAAAGAAAAAAAAAACCACTCTAGAATCAGAATTTAATTGTTATTCAGGGTTGGGTACATTTGCATGCAAACAAGTTGCTTATGATCAATCCAGTGGAAGTGAGTGGGAAGGACTACACCCACTCCCATCCCCATCCCACACTGCATTGGCTTTCTGCCCATCTGCACTGATGCTGGCAAAAGTCCCCTGCAGACACTGCTCAACTGGGGGACAAATGTGGATGACCTTGAGGGGCCTGGAAAGTGGGTCTTAGGAAGGTAATTATGTTGCTTATTTCATCTTTTTAGGGTTATCCAAATGCATTTATCCAAATGCAAAGGCACCTCCCAAGGAAGAACCTGAGTATGAGAGGTTGAAATGTCACAAAATATCCACAAGGAACTATGAAGAGGATATATTCTCAGGGGTTTTCTGTCGGGGATCTTATGCATTAGATGTCTTTTAAGGAAATCTGTGCCAATAAAGAGGCATATAGCTAATGAAGCTGAGGCAGAGTAGCCAAATTGATTTATAGCCCACATGTAAGGAAAAACATTCCTAATTAGTATTTTGTTGTTGTTGTTATTGTTGTTGTTAGAAAAGCTGTAGTAAGGAGAGAATTGTTATTCCTCCCCTCCCTGTTTTTTTTTCCCCGTTTGGTCTAGCTTTTGTTTGTCTTATTAATTGGAGACCTAAACTATTTGTTGTATATGATACATAGACTTGTCAGGAATATTTAGATGTTTTTCCAGTTGTTCCTCTTCCTTGTGTTGGACTCTGGGAAGGCAGGGATCAATCATGCACAGTCCTTGCTGGTCTGGAGTTCATACTCCAGAGGGCTGGTCTAGCCACATGGGTGAGTAACTCCTGCGCAGTTTGGTAAGAGAGACAGACACAAGGCAGGGCAGGCTCACAGGCAGATGTGCTCAGTGTGGGTGCAGGGAATTGAAAGAAAGCTTGAGATGCTGAGATGTGGAAATTTGCAATCTGTATCTTGTCAAAAAGTTGGGGTAGGTGGGAATAGAGTTGCGGGGGAGAGGTAGATATTCCTGGAGGAGGGAATAGTAAGTGCAAAACCAGAGGCAGCAAGCATCAGGGTCCTGGGACCCACTGGAAGCTTGGTAAGACTAGAATTGAGCACAGCAGTGTTAGGGCAAAAAGCCTGGAAAATGGTGAAGGCAAGGGACAGATGATGGAACATGTTATGAGCTGTGCAGAGACACTTGGGTTTTCTCTAAAGCCTCTGGGGGCCTTGCAGGGATTTGAACAGGTGCTACCACGGCTCCGCCCATGTTCTCTCAGCAGCCAGTGTTCCTGACAGGTGCTCAAGTTTCAGCACTACCGGTTTGCAAGACTGTACAGAGGCAGGCTAGAGGAGCTGGGAGTGAAGACCCTTGGGAGCAGCCCTCGAACACTGCTGGATAAATATTTCAGCTTCTTTGCTCCCAGGGTGGGATAGATGTGCAACATGCTCTGTGGTCTCCTGATGGTCCCCAGTGGAACTGAACCTTAGTTGCTCACAGTGATTATCTGATCCTTAACACACCAGCATTGACTTCCTTCTCAGTCTTGCCTTTCTTCCATACCCCCTACATTAGCATTCTGGGATCACTTCTCATGTGACTCTTGGCACTCAAATTCTTATCAGGGTATATTTCTGGTGGAACCTAACTTAATGTAGGTTTTGTTTTTGTTTTTTTGTGTTTTTTTTTTTTGCATGGGAAGAGATAGGATGATGAGGGTAGATGTATGGTGGTTTTCATGAGCATGGGAGTGAGAAGGGAAGACTCAAGAGCAGTTTAGAAAGTACAGTTCAGGGATGCCTGGGTGGCTCAGTGGGTTAAGTGTCTGCCTTTGGTTCAGGTCATGATCCTAGGTTCCTAGGATCAGGTCCTGCATCCGGTTCCTTGTTCAGTGGGGATCTTGCTTCTCCTTTTGCCTGCCTCTCCCTCTGCTTGGCACATGCTCTCCCTCTCTGACAAATAAATAAATAAAATCTTAAAAAAAAAAAAAAGAAAGTACAATTCATAGAAATATCAGTCTAGGTGGATATGCTGTGGGAGAGGGGGAACGAGTCTCAGGTGATTCAGGGTTGGGCTTGTAGACTGGGAAAATCCATTAAATAAACTAAGGAAGATGGGGATGGCAAATGAGATTTTTGGTGAAATATAAGGGGTTTAGATTTGATGATGCTGAGTCTGAGATATTGCCATGGGACATTGTTGAGCTTAAAGGAGAGAACTAGCTCGTAGATCCGAGTCTGGAAGCCAAGCATCAGGCCCTCAATAGGGGTGGAAGCTGTGGGTGTGAGCGTGGCCATTCACGCCAAGTGTGGAAATGGGTGGGGGGCAGGGGATAATCCAAAAAACTCTGGGGATACCAACCTTTGACAAGCAAATTTATGAGGAGGAACTTGCTAAAGAGCAGTGAAAGACCAGGCAAGGGCCAAGGGACTGAGGTCATAGAAGCCAAGAGAAAGGAAGTATCTGGGGGAGGACCAAGGACCAAACAACAGAGGTTTGGCAAGGTAAGACTTATCATTTCCGTTGAGTGTGGAAATGGGGCAGTCCCTGCTGTTTTTATGAAGTTTATATTAATTTGGATTAATTGAAGAGGTAGGTGGGTACCCCCCTCCCTGCCCCTGGCCAGGACTGCTGCCCCCTAATATATGCCCCCATTAAGAAATCTGGTCTTATTGCATGGCAAATAGGCTCAAAGAGAGTTGCCTAGAGGAGGGATTGCCTTAATAAATATACAAGAATAAATTCTAATTATAGATGAGCATGATTTCAGTTGGTATAAGAATGCAACCTTCTATTTAGATGACTTATATGAAATTGGTTACTTACAAAACTTCAAGTTTGTTCTGCTAATTGAGTAAGGATTTTCCTCTGGAGGTGTTTTTTTATTCCTTTTAAGTAGATCCTCTTTTGTTTTAATTACCATAGCGTCTGAAAGACTTTATTTATTTATTTGAGAGAGCATGAGACAGAGAGTGAATGTGCATGAGATGGGGGAGGGGTACAGCAAGAGGGAGAAGCAGACTTCCCGCTGAGCAGGGAGCCTGGTGCAGAACTTGATCCTAGGACCCTGAGATCATGATCTAAGCGAAGGCAGATACTTAACTAACTGAGCCACCCAGGCGTCATAGCTTTCAGTTTTATGTTGCCTAAAGAGTAAGGTTTAATCCTATAGCCGATGCCCCTTTGCATTTTGAATAACAGTTTTACTTTCTGTATCCTATTTAATTATCTGTGTTGAAGAATTTGGTCTCTGGAGCTAGATTTCTCGGCTAGCTAGTACAGTGGCTCTACCACTTATTCTCTCAGATAATAATGGATAATAACAGATAATAATAGAACCTCAGAGGATTCTTCTCAGTGTCCAGTGAGTTAACTTATGCAATGTACTTAAAAACATGTCGTCATAGAATAAGTGCTTAGCTCCTTTTAGTATGAGACGAACTAATTGTTAGTATACTTTCTATTTTTTATTTGTTACTATTATTAACAGTTGGGAGGCAGCACGGTGTAAAGGAATAATGATTGGGCTAGAATACACAAGACTAGGGGTCTGCTCTCAGCTTTCCTGTCAGTTCTGTGAGCTTAGACAAGACCACTTATTTCTCTGAGTTGATTCTCTTCATCTGTAGAAGACAGAGGTTGAAAAAAAAAAATCTTTGTCAGCCTTAGTTTTAATATTCTGAAAGTCTACCTTTTGCTTGAAAGTCACTGATTGACACAGCAGTCTTAGCTATCATATGTTTTCTCCTAAGGAAGAGATAAATGTGCACAAACGTGAGATCTGAAAACATTTCGATCATGAAAATGCTTTCTGGAAAGTGCAACAAATGTTTTGGTTTGTTTTCATGTAATTCCTTTTTTGGGCTAAAATATATAAATCATTTGCTAATGTTATATTCTTATGGCTTATGTCTTATTTCTGTGTGTACTTATAGTTGAAACAAATCCAATTATTTTTCATTATTTTCTTTTTTTCCCACACCTCTTACAGAAAAATCATTTTTTTTTCATGCGTGGATTTCTTTGTTCATGCTACTCTCTGCACGAAATCAGCCCACTAAATTGTTCTTTTAGATTTTAAACATGTCACATGTGTAAATAGAGTAATAATTACATAATGTCGTATGTTCTTGTACCTTAGCATGTTTTTGAGATCTGAAATTTGATCCCTGTTGTTCTTATTCTGCAGTTATTCCAATAACTTTTCCTCTGATGAATTATTTTTCATGTGCCCACACGGGGGAGCCTTTGAGACACTGGTTTGAATGTTGCACTTTGATGACTTTCTCACCAACTTGAGAATAAGACCAAGGAGTGGAATTCTCCATTGCAAGGAGTGTGGTAGGGACAAGACTGGCTGTAGACCTGAATGAGGTTTCCCCTGTGTTCACTGTCAAGTATGAGGCTTGAGAACCACTTCATAGTGTTCTTCTGAATGTAGAATGCATGTTATTATGGCATATAAAAGGGTATATGTCCTCCCCCGCCCTGCCGCCGCTGCCACCAAGGTGAGCACGTAAGGCAGATGCTTACGTATTTGCTGAGACCTCAGTGAGAAGTACACAGGAGGACATAAACTTGGTGGGGGCTGTCTTTTCAGGGAAAAGAGGAAATAGGCAGGCAGAACCTGTGGCTTCCACTGCAGCATTATTTAAAGGAAACTCTGAATTGATGCCAAGTCCATTCTGGTACAGAAAAAAAGAAAATCCAGAAGCACAATGCGGCAGAAAACAAATCACACCTGGAGGAGGGGGCAGAAGCAAAAACAAAATGCTTGAATTGAAGTTTTTGGCCTCTAGCTCTGTTTGCTGTTTGAGGAAGATGCAGTGGTGCAGTTTGACTGGCTTTACTGGTGTCTTTCTCTTGACCTCAGTTTTTGGGTCGCTAACAACATAAATAAACCTATTAAAAATATCTTTGGTGGCAGCCCCACAAATGCATGAACCAGAATCATGAATACCAGGGGCTTCCCTTCACGCAAGTTTATTTGGAAGTTATCGATGGTTATCACAGTCATTTCTGAATGCTTTGTTCATGAGATAAGATTTTAAGTGCCCTTGAAAAGAGAGATTCTATGAGAAAATCAATACTGCTGATTTTTTGTGCTATTTACATATTGACAAAAACTCTTTAGCAGTGATTTTCCTGTGTAAAGTCTATGGTATAACTGGATTAATAAAAATTTACATAAAATCAAACAGCCCATCCAGGTAGAAGTCGTCTCTCTTCTCATTGGCAGCCATGTTACATCCTCTCCAGTTTGTGTTCACCTCCTTGCTGTTTCCTTTATCTGATCTTTTCCTCAGTAATCTCATTCATTCTTGCGGTTTCAGTCCTTAATTATGTGAGTCTATCCTGGACTTCTAGCAAAGACTCCGTTTGTACATTTCCCATTGCCCATTCCTACCTGCATATGGAAATCAAATAGAGTAAGTCAACCACCCAACTTAGCCTCTTTGCTCTACCTGGCTTCTCAGCCTCCTCCTTTATTGCCCTCCACCCCTGCTCATCAGTTCCTCCTGACTTTCTCATTTCTGTTCTTGAGCCACCATTTTTTGAGCCAGCCAGGTTTGAACATTTGGAGTCACTTTTGACACTCACCTGTCTTAAGTTCTGTGCTGTTTTGGGACTTTTGAAGACCACCCTCAGGCTTTGGTGGCTTGTCAAAGGACTCATGGGACTTAGAACAACTCTCTCACACATGGTTGACTGCAGTGAAAGGATACAGATTAAAATGAGAAAAGGGTAAGAGTCATAGGGCAAAGCCTGGGAGAAATGAGGTGCAGGCTTTCCCAGTGTAGTTCTTTCCCATTGTGGTTGCATGGATGCACTTGATTCTCTGAGTAATGATACGTGACATCTCACCAATATTGCCAGTGAAGGAAGCTTACCTGAGTCTTGATGTTCAGAGTTTTTATTGGGGGTCAGTTATGTGGTCACGCAGGGCTAGTATGGCTTCTCTCAGCTACTTAGACTCCAGATATCCAGGGAAGAAACAGACATTCACCAGAATGCCCTTAGGCTTGGAGCCAGCCAAGGGCCAGTTCTGAAGACATGTTTGTTTTTGAGAATATGCAGGGTTTGAGCAATCCAGGCCTGATGAGTTAACCCAACCAATTACTGGTTGTTGAAAAAAAAAATGGGTAAGAGCTTGTACCCCTCCTAGATGGGTGTTTGAGTTCTAGCTCTACGAGGACCAAATGAGATGTGGTTAACATAATGCTGGACACATATATACTAAATGAATGTTGGATGATGGTTTGTTGTATAATAACCAACAATAATCAACAATAATGGTTATTGTTGTGTCTGTCCTTTCCTACCCAGTACTCCTCGAGCCTATCTAGTCTAAAACCTTATTGCTTTCATCTTTTTAGGGTGTTAGCTTCCCATGTCTGGGAGCTTGGGGTAAGTGATGTTGTATTAACAAAAAAATCTGTAAAACTGAATCATTTATGAAAAGAAAGCAGGGGCACCTGGGTGGCTCAGTGGGTTAAAGCCTCTGCCTTTGGCTTGGGTCATGATCCCGGGGTCCTGGGATCGAGCCCTGCATCAGACTCTCTGCTCAGCGGGGAGACTGCTTCCTCCTCTCTCTCTGCCTGCCTCTCTGCCTACTTGTGATTTCTGTCTGTCAAATAAATAAATAAAATCTTTAAAAAAAAAAGCAGTATTTTTGATCCTGGCACTTGCTTATTGTGAGATGGCTGGAGCTCTGCTGCATACTGTTGCCCCTCAGGGACTCAAAATAAAGGAGTAGCTGCAATCTGGGATATTGTGACAAAGGTAAAGGAGCATATTATGGAATCATACAATGGCTCTAGATGTTTTGCTTGGAAATGGCACATACTCTACTTATTCTCATTTTATCGTTTAAAGACAGTCTTATAGTTAGGCCTGAATTTCATGGATTAGGAATGTATAATATTCTCTTGGTAGGGGGTGGTGAATGTTTAGACAATAATGTACTCTATCCACTTCCTAACTGGCTTGTGGCCTCCAGATTTCCTCTACAATTTACATACACCGATTTGTCCTGTTGACCATCACCCAGTCTAGGTCCTCAAAGCTCAGTGTTGGCACATTGTTTCCCTCCTGTGAAACTGCTTTAATTTAGGGTGTTCTCTTGACTGTTCGTGGCCAACTGTCTTACAAGCTCTATCACCCATGACTGTGCTATACTTCACCGAAACCAGAATATTCTCCAGCACCAGGAATGTTTTATCTCAGCACCTTCTACACCATTGCTCATGACATTCATTCACTGGAAGTGAGGAACCTTTTCTGAAGGAACTGTTTTATTCACTGTTAGATTCTCCACAGCTCCATTGCCTTACCCACAGTCATGCCCAAGAGGCATGATGAATGAATGGGAGCTTAAAAATTGCTCTGATGCTGGAGAGAAATTCAGGTGCTATTCAGTGACCATGAAAAGCCAGGAAAGAGGGTCCAGGAAAGCTGAAGTCCATCTCATACTTGGCTAAGCCAAGTTCTGAGATGGGGTATGGATGAAGGATATCTTTTTCTAATTCACACACAAGCACTGAATAGTGAACTTTTTTCCCATGGCCTTTGTGTATTAAAAAAAAAGAAACTCCTTTATAGGACATTTGTGCCCCCAAAGGACTATACATACAGAAGTCATCACAGAATCAGGGGCAGAGGAATGTTGTATTGGCTTACCCTTCTTGAAATTTTCAAGTCCTGGGCCACCAAGCCATGTACCTACTTAGCATCGCTTGAATGTCCATGACTCAGGACCTTCTAAGACTGAGCCCTCAGTACTGCTGCGGTCTTCTTGAGGAGGGAACTATGGACCATGCTTTTCTGCCCACTCAAGTTTTAGTTATCTGGGGGGCATTACCCCTCTTACTGGAGAAAATAACTCTTGAGGCCAGAAATAGCTGACTAAGCATAAAAGTGAAGAAAGGTGACTGAATGGATCAGTTATGCTTGGTAAGAAAGACCCAAAGCCCTGTTTCATGAAAGTGTTCTTAAAAACAAAAGCCAGGGGGCGCCTGGGTGGCTCAGTGGGTTAAAGCCTCTGCCTTCGGCTCAGGTCACGATCCCAGGGCCCTGGAATCGAGCCCCACATCGGGCTCTTTGCTCAGCGGAGAGCCTGCTTCCTTTCCTCTCTCTGCCTGCTTCTCTGCCTACTTGTGTTCTCTGTCTGTCAAATAAATAAAATCTTTAAAAACAAACAAACAAACAAACAAAAAAAAACCAAAACAAAAGCCAGTCACTGACAATGCAGTAAATAGGCCAAACAATTTATTTGGTTGAGAGATTTTTAAGGTTTTTACCTGGCTATAATTTTAAAGACTGCTGTAGAAGAAATCTGTCCTAGATTCATTACTCAAGGGGAATGTTGCCTATTAGCAGACACAGTAGGTCAGCAGAGCAGAAAGGAGAGCTTCAGTGCTTTGCTGGCCCAGGGCAGGGGAACTCTGAACGTGGGACCCTCGTTGCTGCCTGGGAGTCTTCACTGCGGGCAGTGGATGCTGTCAGGCTCGGCACACAGCTTTAAAGCAGATAAAACCACAGTGCATGTTGTCAGCTATGCGATGTTTTGTTTTTTAAACACTGTTTTACTCTTGCTTCTATTTCATGTCAAGGGGTTAGGTTCTTCAGTTACTCAGGTAATAAACCAAAGAAAAATAGCATCACTTGGGGTAAGGTATGCACTTCAGTGCTGATGAGATGCTGGGTAGCAAGACAGAGACAATAAAAGGATATTGAATGGAGGTAAATTCAGTATGCAAACTTTTCTAACCTTATCTTTGGAATTTTGGTATTAGAAGTAGAGTGTGGAGTTAATTGGTCTATGGGTGGAAAGAGACTTGACTTTGAATTCTGGAGAAGATGAAGCTTGATCCACTCAATGCATGTCCACTTCAGTAGTGAGAACACACCAGGGTATTTGTATTGTCATAGATAATCTCATTAATTAAGCATCAGAACATCTGTGTCATTTTGGAATCACTGTCATTACCATAACACAAACTGGTCACCTTTCATGCTTATGGGCTCCAAGACTGCTCTGACTTTCCTTCATATAGAAGTGGGCAGTCATGACTGGCCAGTAGGAAAAACAGTCTAGTCCTGTTCTAGAACTCTGGAGATCTTATCACTGTTGTCAAGTCCAGGTAGACTTTCTGGGAACAGGTCACAATGAGATATAATGTTGCCTTCATTGCATATATTATATGTAGAAAAGATGCGTTTATCTGCCATTGGGTAAATGATCTTTTTTAAGAATGGCTTTTCCTCCATAGTCTTTTAAGATGCTATTAATAATATATTTTACTTTGCTTTTGCGTTTCATTTGAATGCATTCCTCCCTCCCTTTTCAGAATGATGGGTTGTCATTTAATTTTCATTTCAGAAGGGTTTGGGCCATCATGATCTCCCTTTAATGGGAGGTAATCCAGTGTCTACTGATTAGCACAATAGTTTTAGTCTGGGTAGTTCTGTAGCCTTTGTTCTCTGTAGGACTTGGCTAGTAGATGCTGATTTCTCTGTTTAAGTAGCCACTGATGAGACTTCTGACTACGCCATTGGCTTGTAAGTGAGTGGCCCCTTTTCACCCCGGTCTGTTGTGGCTAGTGCACATACTGGGTTGGATTTTGAAGCTGATAACTTTCTCTCAGTGCTCCATATAGATTCTGTTTTTTCAAAGTCCTTAAAGTATAACAATACTTCAATACACTATGTCATTTGTGGCAATAATAATAACCAAGAGGATTTTTACTCTGTAGGGGCCAGTTACTTATGCTTGTTCCCTCATTTTTTTCTGGAATGTTTGCGTGTCTACTATGTGGTGGGCATTGTGCTAGATACTGGAGTTTCAGTAGTGGACTCCAAGTCCAGACACAGTGTTTATACTTATAGTATTTTAGATAGTTATAGCCTAAAGGAGGATTGTAGAAATAATCAGGTAGTTACTGTATCTTGTGGTAAATGCAGTGATGGGGAAGGACAGTGAGCACCCAGTAGGGATATTTAGAAATATTTGGCTGTCTTTATGTGCTAGGAAGTGTGTTAAATGCTGAGCTTATAGTTAACAAAACAGAAATGGCCCCTGCCAATTGGGGAAAACTGGTGTTCATTGAAAAATCCCATTTGTGCAGTATTGCTTTTAAGAAACACATGGGTCTGATGAGAGAAGCTATGAGGGGTCTGATTTAGACTGAGTGTTCCAGGAACATGCATCTGAGGTGACATTTAGGCAAAGACTGAAAGTATGAGTAGTAGCTAGTCAACTGCAGCAGGGGAGGGAAAGGGTTCCATGTGGAAAGATTATCGTGTGCTAAGGCCTGAGGCAGGAAGGAGGATGAAGATTCATGGAGCTATATGTTGCATGTCGTTATGTCATTGTGTGCAGTGAGGGTAGAGAGAGAGAGAGAGCTAGAAGGCTCTGGGTTGGAGGGTGACCAGGATCAGATCAAAAGGAGCCTTCTCAGCCATAGGAAGGAGTCTTGATTTGATCTTGAGAGTAACGGGAGAGCTATTGACGTGTGCGAGTAAGAAGGAGACATGATCAGATTTGTATCTTTAGAAACTCACTGTGGCCACAGTAGTGAATTAAAATGTGGGACACACTGTGGGGCATGGAGACCAGTTAGGAAACTGTCCCAGGAACCTAGATGAAGAAATTCAGTAGGGAGTATTGTTAGGTGTGTGGGCTCTGGGACCACAATGACTGGGCTTGAATTCTACCTCTGTGACTCAGTAGCTGGACAGCTCTGAGTAATCACTACTTCTCTGGGTCCAGGAACTTATGTTCTTGCTTCTGCAAAATTCGCGTGATATTACTGATGCCTATGTCATTGGATTGCTGTGAGTTAGTCACCATTTAGTCCTCAGAGCAGTATGTGGCACTGTTCAGGCTGTGCCCTGAGGAAAGGCTGAGTCAAGGGGCCAGTATGGGTAAGAACCTGCTTTCAACCTAAAAGCCCTGGGCCCTGGATGGGGCTTACTTATCAAGAAGGAGGGGGTGCCTTTTATAATTTATCCATCCAAGAATGACATCCCTTTTGTAATGTGAGCATAGTCACCTTAGGTGACTAGCTGTAGCTCTGCCTGGCACATATTAAGTACTTAATAAATGTTATCTGTTATTAATAGCTGTATGATTTTATATAAATTATTGAGTCTTTCTGTGCCCATTTTCTTATGTGTAAAAAAAGGAAACACTAGTCTCCATGTAAGAGAATTTGTTATGAGAATTAATGAATTAAGACATGCGAAACACCTAAAAATAGTGCCTGGCATGAATACATGTAAGAGTGTTAATAAGAAAAGTAAGGGTTTGGAGCATTTATTCACTCATCAGTGTTTGTGAGCCAATTGTGTGCCAGGCTGAAACTTGGAAGAAAGAGGCAGATATGGCCCCTGTCCTCATGGGGTGAACAGAAATTTACCCTGTTAACTACTTAACACTGTGGTTAGTTTTGGAAAATGAAATCAAGGAGATAGAGAGAGTTAAGAAGATTTGAGAAGAGTTTAGAAGTTGGAAGACAAGAGTGATTTGATAGCAGCATTGACTCCAGTAAGATGGTGGACTCATAGAAACGTTTCACGCAGGGCAAGGTCAGCCATGTTGGCCACCTTCACAGCTAGATTTATCCTAATGAATTGGATTACCAAGTAACATTGTATATGATTTAAGAAATGAAGTGCATGGTAACATATTTAGAATTTATTTGGTGTACTTAAAAATTCCCTAGATGTTATACAGAGAAAAAGACATAGATAGTAAACCAGATTTTGAAGATATACCATTTGTAAGGTTCGTTACTTAAAAATTTGAGGTAGCAAAAGAAATCTAGATCCCAGCTCATTGGAGATATATAAAAGTTGGATCTGAGTTTCCATCCTTTTGTTTGTTTGTTTGTTTGTTTCCCCAAACTGGAAACAATGCCCTGATGGTCTATTTGGAGAAGAAATAACAGATGAAAGTATCCCATGTGATTTTGCTTGCTTTGTCCTATTTATTTTTCCCTGTTTCATTCTGCTAGTGTCATGGGTGAGTCAGATCACTTTCCCCAGGCAATTTATGAAACATTGTTGAGAGAGAACATGGCAGAATATTCATGGACACTTAGAGGATTTACTCTCAGGTTTAGGATTACTCTCAGACTAAAAGATTATTCAGAGCTTTGCTCAGGGTTTAGAGTAACTTAGGCAACACAGAAGTTTCCTTAGTATGCTCTTGAGTATTTCTTCTTCTTCTTCTTTTTTTTTTTTTTTTTTTGTCTCCAAGTGAGATTGCACTTGGTTCTGGAGCTATTATCCTTTTCACTCGCCTTTCCCTCCTTCCTTCCTGCTAACAACTCATAAAACTGATGGTATCTTTTTTTTTTTTTTTGGTGGGGGGTGGAATAAGCACAAAGCACTAGTTGGCATTTATAGGCACAGGTGTGCAGGAGAAAACATTGCTTTACCATGACAAATAATAATGCTCCCTATGGGCTGTTTGTATTTTGGAGGCTTGTTATATTATTTTGTTTTGTTTTGTTTTTGAATTGAATGAAAATCTGTAACAACGCTATTAGGTCAATCATCAATCCTGTCCCAACTGGATTTTTCAAGGAAAGACAGGCTTGGTAACAGTGCTGAGGACTGTGGTAGATGGAATCACCCCTCTACCCCCAGGTGATCCATGTCCTAATCCCTGGAATCTGTGAATATTTTATGTTGCCTGGCAAGACGGAATTGAAGTGGCAAATGGAACTGAGATTGCTAATCTGATGACTTTGAGATGGGGAGATTATCCTAGATTATCTGGTTGGGTCCTTTGTAATCACAAAGGTCCTTAAGGGTGGAAAAGGGAATCAGTGGACTGTCAGAATGATGCAGTATGAGAAGGTCTTAGCCAGTCATTGCCAGCTTGGAAGATGGAGAAAGTGGGCATGAGCCAAGGAATAAGCATAACCTCTAGAAACTGGAAAAGGCAAGAAACAGATTCTCCTCTAGAGCCCCCAGAAGGGTATGTGGCTCTGCCAACTCTAATTGAAGCCTATTCTGGACCCTTGATGTCCATAACTGTAAGATAATACATTTGTATTATTTTCAGTCACTAAGTTTGTGATAATTTGCTATAGCAGGAGACTAATGAGACTTGACATTGCAAGTTGTAAGAATTTGGAGGACAGGGAGTCTATATTTGCAAAATAAACAATGTTAAATGCATTACAAGTGCTCTGTAACTCTCAGGCAATTAATCATTCAGTTCAATAAGAATCTAGAGAAGAGGTAGCAAATTTAAAAAAGCATCAAGGTCTAGGCAGGTGGTGCAAACGAGAGAGACTGACCTGGTGGAAGAGAATAGGGATGAGAGGGGAGTGCGGCAAGCCAGAAAGTATATGGCCAGCTTTGGGGGCAAGGGAGGTGTAGTGGCTGCTCACCTTTAGGTGATTGTTCATAAAGGGAGATGAGCTATTGCTACATCTTCCAGTTTTTTTCAAAAGAAGTCTAAATTTCAGAAATCTGATGTAAATTATCCTTATAATTAACTCTGGACACTTTAAATAAAGCCCTCTAACCAACCAACTAACCAACCAACCAAACAACCAACCAACCAACCAGCCAACCAAATGAAACTTATGCTATCTAAACACATGCATTGCTGGATAGATAAGCCCAAAGAGCCCATGATTTGAGACTCTTAGTCTGGAAGCACAGTTATCCTGAATGACTTGTAATTGTCACACTTCTGAGTATAACATCCCCAGATCCTTTTTAGAGTGTGACAGGCTGATTTAGCAAAATTAGTAATTGAGCTAGTCACTGATAAACATTAGGTTTCCAGTCTCAATATGTCTCATTGCAAAAGCCAACTGGTTTTTATTTTTCATCTTAATGCTTCTAAGTTCAAAGGAGGAGATTAGTAACAGTGCAAAGAGAAAAGGAGAAATGGAAAGAAAACATTACTGAGCATGAAATACCTGTCAGGTATTGAATGGGGCATTTTAAGCATGCTGTCCATTAATTTTCACAGCAGTTTCATGAGGTGAGCAATATTCTCATTTTCCAGGTAAGAAACCTTAGTCCAAGAGAGGTCAGGTCATGTGCATTTGGTCACATGGATAATAAATGACAAAGCAAACTGAAAAGAACACATTTTTTTTTCCCCCCAGGGATTAATGTTTTTCATGAGTAGGAAGAACAGTGCTTTCTCTGGGGCTGGAGAAAGGAAGTAAATGGTAAGAACCACAGGGAATTTGCAGATGCTGACACTAGAGGAACCTGGCTTTCTTGGTGCAAGTGGTGTATAAGGTTATCTGATAAGCTGAAGGGGTGGGTGTCAGATTGGTTGCTTCAGGAGAGCAGAGGCTGAACACTGGAGGGGGGATATACACGGGAGATTGAAACTTGATGTGGAAGTGATTGGTAGACCGTGACAAGGGCCAACAGGCAGGATGGCTTGGAGTGGAATGAGTGTACACACCCTTGGTTCTTAGGGCTGCATCCCTCTTAGGTATGTAACCAGAGAGGAATTGAATGACCAAGGTGGGCTCCTGGCTGGGTGAATGTTGAAAGGTTAAGAAAACGGGATGACTCAACTTCATTAACCTCTTGAAAATTCAAAGTATACCTACAATCCCAATACTATACTACCTCCATCAGAATGGCGGTAGTGGAGAGACGGACCACACCAGTGAGCATGTGGGAGAGCTGGAACACTCGTAGACGGTTGGTGGGAGTGTAAATGGGTAGATGGAGTTGGGAAAACTTCTCAGTGTCTGTGAAAACTGAACATACATAGTAGCCTATAGTCTAGCTCCCTCCTTAGGCCACCAAAATATGTGATTTTCACACCAAAAGATGTGTGCAGTTATTTGCTGTAGTGAAGAATTCCCTAAATCTCAGTAGAGTCACAAAATGAAACCCTCTAGCAATAATGAGGAATGCGCTGCTGTCATGCACAATATGGATGAATCTCAAAAATACAATGTTGAGAGAAGAACCCAGGCAGAAGGCGGTACATGCCATATGATTTAATTCAGATGAAGCTGAGAATCAAAGCTTTGATTTTGGTATTAGAATTCAGGACCATGGTTAACTTTCAGGGAAGACGGTAGCTGAGATGGGACATAAGGGGGGCTACTTGGGTGTTGAAATGTTCTAATTCTTTTTCATAAAGTCCATTTTTTAAAATTGTTATTGTATATGAGAAAATACTCCTTTTTAAAAGATTTTATTTATTTATTTGACAGAGAGATAGAGAGACAGCACAAGTAGGCAGAGCGGAATGTGGAGGGAGAGGGAGAAGCAGCCTCTCCTCTGAGCAGGGAGCCCCAAGCAGGGCTCGATCCCAGGACCCTGGGATCATGACCTGAGCTGAAGGCAGCCGCTTTAACTGACTGAACCACCCAGGCACCCCAAGAAATTACCACTCTTAAAAAATTTTAATTTCATTATAGTTAACATGCAATGTTATATTAGGTTCAAGGGTACAATATAGTAATTCAACAATTCTACACATTACACAGTGCTCACCGTGAGTGCACCCTTAATCCCCCTCACCTGTTTCACCCATAACCCCACCCACCTCCTCTTTTTGTAGTTAAGAGTCTGTTTTTTGATTTGTCTTTCTTTTCTTTGTTGATTTGTTTCTTAAATTGCACATATGAATGAAATTATATGGTATTTCTCTTTCTCTGAATTATTTCATTTAAGATTATACTCTTTAGACCCATCCATGTCATTGCAGATGGCAAAATTTTATTCATTTTTATGGTTGAGTAAAATTCCATTGTGTGTGTGTGTGTGTGTGTGTCTATGTGTACACACATATATATGTCACTTCCTTTTTATCTATTCATCTATCTATGGACACTTGGGCTGCTTCCTAATTTGACTGTTGTCAATAGTGCTGCAATAAACATAGATGTGCTTATCACTTTTCATGTTAGTATTTTCATATTCTTTGGGAAAATACCCAGTAGTGGAATTGCTGGATGATAGGGTAATTCTATTTTTAACTTTTTGAGGATCCTCCATGTTGTTTTCCACAGTGGCTATACCAGTTTGTATCGTCACCAGTTGTGGGTGAATCTGCTAATTTTCTCTGCATCCTTGCCAAGACTTGTTGTTTCTTGTGTTTTTGATTTTAACCATTTTGACAGGTGTAAGGTAAAATCAATTGTGGTTTTGATTTGCAGTTCTCTGATGATGAGTGATGTTGAGTGTCCTTTCACGTGTCTGTAGACCATCTGTATGTCTTCTTTGGAAAAATGTCTGTTCATGTCTTCTGCCCATTTTTAAAGGGGGTTAATCATTTTTTGGTGTGTGTGTGTGTGTTGAGTTGAATAAGTTCTTTATATATTTTGGATACTAACCCTTTATCAACTATGTCATATGCAAATACTTTCTCCCATTCAGTAAATTGCCTTTTAGTTTTGTTGATTGTTTCCTTTGCTTTATAGAAGATTTTTATTTTGATGTAGTCCCCATAGTTTATTTTTACTTTTGTTTCCCTCTCCTCAGGAGACACATCTAGAGAAATGTTGCGACAGTTTATGTTAGAGAAAATACTTCCTGTGCTCTTTTCTAGTATTTTTATGGTTTTAGGTCTCACATTTAGGTTCTTCATCTATTTGAATTTATTTTTGTGTATGGTCTAAGAAAGTGGTCCAGATACATTCTTTTACAAGTAGCTGTCCAGTTTTCCCAACACCATTTGTTGAAGAGACTATCTTTTTCCCATTGCATGTTCTTGCCTCCTTTGTTGAAGATCAACTGACCATATAATCATGGGTTTATTTCTTGGCTGTCTGCCCTGTTCTATTGATCTGTGTGTCTGTTTTTGTGCCAGTACCATACTGTTTTATTTACTACTTCTCTGTAGTATATCTTGAAACCTGAGATTGTGAAGCCTCCAATTTTATTCTCTTTTCAAGATTGCTTTGGCTATTCAGGGTCATTTGTGGTTTCCTTACAAATTTGAGAATTATTTGTTCTAGTTCTGTAAAAAACACTGCTGGTGTTTTGATAGGGATTGCATTCAATCTGTAGATTACTTTGAGTAGCATACACATTTTAATAATATTCTTCTAATCCATGAGCATGGAATATTTTTCCATTTGTTTGTGTCATCTTTAATTTCTTTTGTCAGTGTTTTATAGTTTCCAAAGTCTAGGACCTTCACCTCCATGGTTAAGTTTGTGCCTAGGTATTTTATTATTTTGGGGTCAATTGTAAGTGGGATTATTTCCTTAATTTCTCTTTCTGTTACTTCATTATTAGTGTATAGGAATGTAACAGATTTTTGTACATAGATTTTGTATCCTGTGACCTTACTGAATTCATTTATGAGTTCTTGTAGTTTTTTGGTGGAGTCTTTAAGGTCATATGTAGATGACTATCTATCTATGTATCTATGTATCTATCTATGTATCTATCTATCTATCTATATAGCTTGAGGTACTGCTGCTTTGGATGTGCATGTATGTGTGTATACACACACATGTATATATATATATATCTCACCATATATATATATACATATATATAATCTGCAAATCGTCAAACTTTTACTTTTTTCTTACCAATTTAAGTGAATTTTATTTCATTTTGTTGTCTGATTACTATGGCTATGACTTCCAGGACTATGTTGAATAAAAGTGGTGAGAGTAGACATCCTTGTCTTGTTCCTGATCTTAGAGGAAAAGCTCTCTGTTTTTCCCCATTGAGTATGATGGTAGCTATGGATTTTCATATAGTACTTTATTATGCTGATAGTATACTTTATTATATTATAAATATATATAATAAATAATACTAATATAATATATAATATATACAATATATTATATAATAATAAAAATAAATAATAATACTTTATTATGCTGAGGTATATTCCCTCTAAACCTACTTTTTTGAGGGTTTTTATCATGAATGGATATTGTACTTTGTCAGATGCTTTTTCTGCATCTTTTGAACTGATCACGTTCTTACACTTTCTCTTATTGTTGTAATATATCACACTGGTTGATTTGCAAGTATTGAACCACCCTTGCATCTCAGGAATAAATCCCACTTGATTGTGATACATGATTTTTTAAATATATTATTGAATTCAGTATGCTAATACAGAAATGAAAGAGGAGAAATAACAACGAACGTTGTTATTTCTCCTCTTTTATTTCTGATTTTGCTCAAGTCTTCCCCACCTGCCCCCCAGGACATCCTTTTCTCTCTCTCTTTCCTCTCTCTTTTTTTGGATGAGTCTAGTTAAAAGTTTATCAGTTTTGTTGATCAATTAAAAAACCAGATTCTGGTTTAAATGATCTGTTCTCTAATTTTTTGTTTTTATTTCATTTATTTCTGCTTTCATCTTTATTATTTCCTTCCATCTTTTGGTTAAGGGTTTTGTTCTTCTTTTTCTAGCTCCTATAGGTATAATGTTAGGTTGTTTATATAAGATTTTTCTTGTATATTGAGGTAGACTCATACTGCTACAAATTTCCCTTTTAGAGCCACTTTCACTGTATCCTAAAGATTTTGGACCATTTCTTTTTATTTTTATTTATTTCCATGTGATTTTTAAATTTTTTCTTTAATTTCCTATCTGGCTCATTCATTGTTTAGTAGCATGTTTTTTAATCTCCATGTATTTATGCTCTTTCCATTTTTTTTCTTGTGGTTGATTTCTAGTTGCATAGCCTTTTGGTCAGAAAAGAGGCATGGTGTGACTTGGATCTTTTTGGATTTGTTGAGACTTGTTCTGTGACCTAACTTGTGATCTATTCTAGAGAATAATCCGTGTGCACTTGAAAAGAATGTGTATTTTGCTGTTTTAGGATGGAATGTTCTTAATATATCTGTTAGATCCATCTGGTCCAATGTGTCATTCAAAACCACTTTTTCTTTTTTCTTTTTTTTTTAACATCTTAATTTAATCTTATTTTTTTCAAAGCCGCTGTTTTCTTAATTGATATTCTTTCTGAATAATCTGTCCACTGATGAAAATGGGGTGTCACAGTCTCCTACTATGATTATATCACTGTTGATTGTGTCCTATATGTCTGTTAAGACTATTTTATGTATTTGGATGCTCCCATGTTGATTGCATAAATATTTAGCATTGATATATCCTCCTGTTGGGTTGTCCCCCTTTTTGCTCATAAAGTATTCTTCTTTGTCTCCTGTTACGGTCTTTGTTTTAAAGTCTATTTTGTCTAGTGAAGGTATTATTACTCTGTCTTTCTTTTTGGTTCCATTTTCATAATAAATGCTTTTTGATCCCTTCACTTAAATTCTGCATGTGTTTTAGGTCTGAAATGAGTCTCTTGTAGGCAGAATGTAGATGTATCTCACTTCTTTTCCCATTCTGGCATCATTTGTCTTTTGACTGGTGTGTTTATTCAACTTACATTCAAAGTAATTATTGATAGTTTGGTACTCATTGCCATTGTGTTACCTGTTATATGGTTGTTTTTGTAGTTCCATGTTCCTTTCCTTTCTTGCTCTCTTCTCTTGTAGTTTGCTGGCATTTTTAGTGATATACTTGGATTCCTTTCTCTTTATTTTATTTTATTTTTTATCATTGACGTTTGGTTCGTGGTTACCATTCAGTTTGTATATAACATCCTATGTATATAACAATCAGTATTAAGTTGATTGTCGGTCATTTGAATTATAAACCCTCTTTTATTTCTTTCCTCCCCTCCCCCACCACACTATAGGTATATGATATGATATCACAGCTTACATCCTTCTTTTTGTTAATTTATTTTATTTTTTATTTTTTTATAAACAGATAATGTATTATTAGCCCCAGGGGTACAGGTCTGTGAATCGCTAGGTTTACACACTTCACAGCACTCACCATAGCACATACCCTTCCCAATGTCCATAACCCCACCACCCTCTCCGGACCCCACTACCCCCAGCAAACCTGTTTGTTTTATGAGATTAAGAGTCTCTTATGGTTTGTCTCCTTCCTGATCCCATCTTGTTTCATTTATTCTTTTCCTACCCTCAAACCCCCCACATTGCAACTCCACTTCCTCATATCAGGGAGACCATATGATAGTTGTCTTTCTCTGATTGACTTATTTGGCTCAGCATAATACCCTCTAGTTCCATCCACGTCATCACAAATGGCAAGATTTCATATCTTTTGATGGCTGCATAGTATTCCATTGTGTATATATACCACCTTTTCTTTATCCATTCATCTGTTGATGGACATCTAGGTTCTTTCCATAGTTTGGCTATTGTGGACATTGCGGCTATAAACATTCGGGTGCACATGCCCCTATGGAGATCACTACGTTTGTATCTTTAGGGTAAATACCCAGTAGTGCAATGCTGGATCATAGGGTAGCTCTATTTTCAACTTTTTGAGGAACCTCCATGCTGTTTTCCAGAGTGGTTGCACCAGCTTGCATTCCACCAATAATGTAGGAGGGTTCCCCTTTCTCCGCATCCTCATCAGCGTCTGTCATTTCCTGACTTGTTAATTTTAGCCATTCTGACTGGTGTGAGGTGGTATCTCATTGTGGTTTTGATTTGTATTTCCCTGATTCCGAGTGATGTGGAGCATTTTTTCATGTATCTATTGGCCATCCGGATGTCTTCTTTGCGGAAATGTCTGTTCATGTCCTCTGCCCATTTCTTGATTGGATTATTTGTTCTTTGGCTGTTGACTTTGCTAAGCTCTTTATAGATTTTGGATACTAGCCCTTTA